>NW_008592356.1:0-23425 GCF_000691845.1 Merops nubicus | reverse complement strand
TATGATTCTATGATTCTATGATATAACCTGGAAAACCAGATCTTTCTCAAACATTACCCAACTTGCTGTATGATTTGTATCTCCCAGCTCACTGTTAGGCACGCAGAAGCATCTCAAGCCATATTGCAAGGCAGTAAGCCCAGGCTTCTGCAAATGCAAAATCCTAATTTGGCTTCTCTCTACATTTGCATATGTTTAACTGTTCATGCACATTTATGTGCACTCATTTACCAATGGGCCCAGGAGAGAGCACCCCTGATGATTCACTGGCAGAACTTCACACCATTCTTGCTTACCAGTTTTCACGAGGTCTTCTAGCCAAATGCCAAACATATTTGGCTCTGTTTTATTGTGAGGTCTGATGAGATCATGGCAAGGAAAATGCCCTCAAGACATCACAACAGAAATTAACCAAAAGACTTCCTCTCGGAGAAATGCCTTAGCAGGCATGAATCAAATGTCAGCAACATGCAGATTGCAGAAAGTCCTTCCAATCCAGAGTCATATATGAATCAGAATCAGCATGATGATCCTGGTCTGGGTCAAAATCAGCAAAGGCAGGGAAAAGGGCTTTTTGGAACTGATATGATGTATGGATTGGCAGAAAAGAGTCTCTGGTCTTCACTTTCAGTCCACGTACTGTGTACTGGTTGTGAGTTCATTTCATTTCATTTGTTTGTTTTTTTTTTTTTTTTTCTAGTTCGTTTCACGCACAAAGCTTTCAATTGGAAGTATCCACGACTAGTGCTTTCCCCTGTCTCCATTCCGCCATGAGGTGGTCATCCTGTTATTTGCCAGGAGCCATCAACCTGACAAATCATAACTTAGTGGTGGTGGAATGTGTTAAATCTCTTATTTGCACTGTGGCAGCACAGCATAGCTGGACTTGAAGTCTTCAGACACATGGAAATTTCAGGTAGCAGCAAGTAGCATGAGCTACTGCAAGTTCAAGCACAAATATTTTCTCTCTAAGCTGGCTGTTAAGCTGTATGCATGGTCCTGAGTCCAGGAATCTCAAGCCCTGACTGAGGACTCTGGTGAACACCACCATTTCTTTGGCACAGTTAACTTTCTCCAAGTCTCTGTGAGAAGCAGAGCTTCCTCAGAAGGAAGCCTTAGCACAGCAAGGTCACAGAGGCACTCACAGGACACCACAGATCTCCCCACTCCTGCATTTTGTTAAGATGCACTTCTTCAACCTAATGTGTACGTTGAGGCAGTCGAAGGAAATGTGTGTGCGTGCACACACACACACATGCACACACCCTTCCTTCTTCTCCGGAGGGAAAGGATAAAAGGTGCTGATCCACGTGTGGCAGAGCTTGGTCACGTTACCTAGGACAGGTAAGCCCAGCACATGGGTATTGTGGTGGTGAAGGCAGTACAGCAGCCATCAAGAACAGAAAGCAGTAAAACAGGACAGCCCTTCTCAGACTTTATGGGCTTTGATGGTGACTGGAGGAACCTCCTGTTTGTGAGAAGGAGTGAAAACAGCATGCTGGTCTGTATATGCAGCCGAGTGCAAGACCTTGCCTGTGTAAGGCATGTGTGTTGTCCTTAGAGAGCTCACCGAGCCCCCTGAGAGTTGCCCAAGCTGTGGTCCCACGTGGTGCTGAACGGGAGGCTGTGGGATGCAGCAGCAGGCCCAGCAGCTGGGCAGCATGAGCAGGCTGCTGGGAAGGGGCAGCACCAGGGGTCGGTCGGAGCACAGCATGGGAAGAGGCGGTAGCCGCAGGAGGGCGAAGGAGAATGGATTCTGTGGGAAGATTTTTACCGTGAAATCCAACAGGTTTGAGAAACAGCATGGTGAATGGAGAAGGGAAAATGGAGTTAGAAGTAAGACAGAGCTTGTGAGTGCAAGAGGCAGGACCTTCTGTGCTTGTGGTCTGAGGTAAAGAGAAGGAATAAGTGTATATGTTGGCTGTCAGACAACAGGAGGTGAGGTGCAAATCTCCATAAGCACTATGCAAGCACAAACACCACCACAAATATCCCACAGTTTGAAAAAAAATAAATCTCCTGACTGCAGGATGTAACTTAGGTGCTGCATATTAAAAACCAACATCTCCCTGCTCCAAGAACATCCGTGGGCATGGAAGAGGATGTGTCCCTCACCCTCCCCTACAGAAGGCAGAGGTCAGCTCTCCATGCTTGTGCAGAAGCCTTCTGGATCGGAGGTCTGTGTTTTAGAAGCGTGAACATCCTCCTTTCTCTGTCAGAGACAAATACCACTCACTGTCTCTGGAGAAGTAAGGATTTCCAGTGTCCCTGTAGCACTGCGTGAGGCCCCATGTCCAGCTCACTGCTGTGAACATCTGCCACTGCTTCCAGCCATAAATATTGCCCAGCACTCTCGCCCAGTGCTAATTAATGTGGGTTGTGCATCCAGTCCTGCAAGTGGGCAGCATATATCAACAACATATCCTTTTTCTCTGAGCAGAGCTGTTTTCTTTATCCCTAAAAGGACCAGGTAATCAGACAAGTTGAAAGCTGTTTTGTTACTAAATACTTAACAGCCATATGCAGCTCCTATGGCCATCCCACTGGCCCCAGAGGGATCCAAATCTCCAATGGTGCAACAATGTTCTGCTGTTCCACTCCTCTAGCATAATGTTTCTCAGTGACATCTGCAAAAAGTTTTTAAGATTGCAATGCAAAACTAGGTCAGGATTGTCAAAACACAGAAGTTTAAAGTTAAGATGCTACTTCCATCTGTCAGTCTCACAGTGATGAGCCTGAATTTTATAAAAGCACATTTTTAAAAGTGCATTATGGAATTAACTTTAAAAATCACAGGATTTTTCCAGTATTTTGGAAATCTGTCCATTCTGTAGGAGATCTGTCCCTTAGATGCCTATTGTTTTTTTTTATTTTTTGAGATCCACTCCTCAGATTTAGAATGAAATGCTGCTTTTAATTAAATATTGAATGACAGGAATTGCATTTTCATGCAATTAACTGCTAGCCCATTCAACTCAGTAAATTCACTGCAGGAGTACCAATCTTGCTGCTGCAACTTTCAAACACCTCACTTTTAATATTGCCATATTTCCCTGGGTCTAACACAGTCTAAATTTAAGGAATAAATCCTTTCTATTTGGCAGCATCTCCTCCAGTTTCTGTCAAAAAATTGCAGTATGTTCTGACACTTTTGGTAAAATAATCAATCTTCTAGAGATATTTATAATGTGGAGGCACTAGCAAACCCCACTACTGAATTTGGTATGATCCAATCAGTAGTAATATTATATTTAATATATAAAGTCCTCATCTACTGCCTGGAATACTGTGAAAAATACCTTACTTCAAATTATCCTTTATTTCTTATAGCCTTCCTTCATTTCTCTCTCTCTCTCCCCCATAGTATGGTGCAATAATGGGGCATTGAGGTAAAAGAGACATCCATCATGTATTTGGCCAGATGGCATATTTCTAAATAATAATGTACTTGCTAACAAGTGTGGTTTTAAAACAAATCAGATTGTGAATTGGGATAAAATCAAATGAATGGTTTTGAACAGAAATGGAGATTAGAGAGAAAAGATCAGAAAAGTCAAGTTTTTTCTTCTGAAGTTATTAAAACGAAACAGCATTTTTCTTTCAAAAACTCATTTTGAAAGCCAGCTAAATTATTTTTAAAAGGTCTGACCTAATGAAAAGTAAATCAAATGTCTCATACCGGTCAAATAAAACGTTTGTTTGATCAAAACTGTTTTTTTCTGGATTATGTAGTTTTGCAACTCTATCAACTATGCAATTATTTAAATAGAAAAAATCTTACTCTATTCTATAAAAATATAGACCAAGACTAATTTGTTTAATACCCACCTACTTACTTTGGAATAATATCAAAGTATCTGGACTAGTATCCAAAAATTTGATCAACATCAGAGCATAAAATGCAGTTTTATGCACTCCAGCTAAGGCAATGAAAAGGTAGCTATAATTAAATCCTTCCTTTATGTCATATTTTCTTTTTATTGAATACTGTTTGAAAATAGGAAGATAGACACGAAACAGGAACTGGAAATGATTACATCTCATGCAAGACTGGTTGTTAAACAAATGCATAGTTCTGTTCATTGTTGTTAAGAGACCTGATGAAAACCTTCCTTCGTTGACTCAAACAATACGTACGCCACGGCTCCAACCCGAGTGATGAGCCTTGGCACTGCTGGCCAGTGATAGATGGTGTGCTGGGCTCCCTGGGGCTGTTTGCAGATGGGTGGAAGACACAGCCTGGTGCTGGGCACAAATGCAGTGCAATAGGCAGCAGAATGACCCAACAGGTGACCACAGGTGGATCTCAAGGTGACTTGGAGTGCAGTCCTTACTAGGCTGAGGGATGTGCCAAGCTGCTGTCCCATTTGCTGCTATGGATTACAGGTGACATCTCTTGGGCATCCCCTCCAGCTCCGGCTGGACAGCTTTGTGTTTAATTTTGGTGAGGCACTCCTGGCCAAGCCTCCTCTGCTGCCTTTGAGGCACGCATGAGCTCTGGGCTCCTGCGACAGGTTTCCATGTGGTTCTTGCTCCTGTAGCAGCTCCCAAAAGCTCCTGAGTGGCTGTGCTCCCCTGGCTGCCATATATTGTCCCTCTGATTGTATGGTGCCCACGCTGTGCTTTTCATCCCAGACTTGGGCGGAGGAAAGGACTATTTTCAGAGCTGCAAGAGACTAGGGGTATGATTGCATACAACAAATAAACAAACAAAAAGCATTGTTGACTATAAAGAGAATTGCAACTGATACCAGAAAGAGCAAAGCAATAATAATTGCAGAGAAAAATCCACCAGTGATCCTTCACAGCAGGAGGCACCCTGGGTGCCTAGCTGGTACTTTCTTGTACAGCCTGTGCCAAATAAAGCACAGCACTGTCCTCTTTAGTAGAGTCCTAGTACAGGATTTAAACCCACGTTCCCTGGTTTGATACTTCAGAAAGAGGCTCTCATGGTGCTGAACAGGAGGCTACTGCAGCAAACATTGCTATTATGGCCTGACAGCCCTCAAATGTCCTCAAGGGCTCCAAACCTTGTAGCAGCCAGCTTTGCCAGTATTGATACTGAAATGCAGATTACCTGCTACTGTGCACAAGCAATAAGGTTCAAAATAAGTCTTTAAATCTCAAACATTGTGTTTGTGGTTTTATACTCATTTGCAGAGCTACCTCTTTTCCAAATGCTAAGACCACTGTAGCTTCTGTAGGCTCACATACCTTATGGATATCATAGTATTCTCTTGTGAAAGATGGGGGAACCTTCAACATTTTTTCCCTTGGCAGAGGGTCTCTCTCTCAAATGCATTTCATGTCAAGATGCTGCTGAAGGATTATGCTTGGATCACATCTATGAGGTCATAGGCTATAGTGATAACAATCATGTTTGTGATATATTTTTAAATAGGGAAATACTAAGAAACATTACACATACGTAATTCATCAAAAGCATTACTACAATCTGCCTGGTCAAAGTAACCCCCTTCATAGCAGTATTAATATACAAAACAACGCTTGAAGATTGTTTTCATTTTAGCTTTTCATTCTCCCTAAAACGGTCAGAAATATTTTGTGTGTGCAATTGAAGCCTGTGTTAAATTAAGCTTAGAGTGAATGTGATGACTCATATTTATTCACTTTGGCTTACTAAATCAAGTTGAATTCTAGCCTCTGGTACAAAAAAAAAATCCCTAAATTATCCTTATTAAATAACAACAAAACACGGAATATTTTGCTCTTTCCATATGATTATGTCTAGGAACCTTGTTTGCAATGAAGAAACCAGTAGTAAATGCAGCCTTTGAGACCACCACAGAAAGCCCCTCTAACTCCAGGAGATATTGCTAGCAGACATCAAACTAGACATATAGAATTACTAGCCCCTAGAAATGCAGAGCATCATCTCTCTGCTGTGAAAAGTGACCTCCAGTGTAAGAATTTTACTGAGAAATAATGGAATGAGTTTGAATTACTAATCCCATTTAAGTTTCAGCAATGTAACTAGCCAGCTAATCCTATTATTCCTTTTTTTTCCCATATTGCTTTAGAAAAGCATCAGAGACCAGCACAGTGTACTGCCATGATAAACAGACAGAAGTTCCCTGCTGCAAACACAAACTTTTCTCTTCCTTTATGGGAGCCCTTTAGAGGAAGAAAGCCTGAAACATTTTTTTTTTAAAAGGTTTACACATTTTGGTGGCATGTGATAATCTGCTGCACAGGTTGTCTCAAGGCCTGTCAAAGGCACTCACCGTAGTTGTCTGATGATGTCTGTCAGCCTTTCCCAGAAGAGGATTCCCACTTCTGTTGAGACAGTCATTCAACCCCAGAGTCTTGGTTTCTCTTGATATGAACAGTGAGTCAAGGGAATCTGAATGAGTCATGATCAACCTGATGTTCAGCTTCATCTCCTGACTGCCAGATACTCTATCTTCAGTCGGCTTTAAACAATTCTCCATTCCTAAGGTCCCTTGCCAGGTTGGCATTTTAGGTTTAAAACTGGCTAAGGACTTGTGAGTCTTAATCTATCTCTATAAACTAGTCCCTTCAGTACCTCCTCAATACTACAAAAAAATCCTAAATATTGTTATTCTTTTTATTTGTCTCTTCCCTTTTATTAGTGACATTTCTGAGATTATAGAAGACCATTTCTCTTATGTCTTTTCTGATGGTTACTGACATTTGTCTTGCCTGAACTTCCTTGTATTTCATTTTTCCCTTCCCCCTCCCTCCCTCCCGCCTTTTTTCCTTGTTCTCCTCTGCTTGCACTAATGAGGGAGTGGCTTTTGGGAGGGAACCTAGGTTTACCCTCCAACTCACCAGGACATATCAGGGTGTGCCATTCAGCTGCTGTGGGTTGGGTTTTATGCAGAAGAGCTCAGAGTGCACAGGCCAGGTGGGAGCCTGGCAAGCCCCAGCAGGTCCCTCTGTCTGCAGGATCGCAGGCCAGGATTCTGGGATGCTCTGCAGTATAAACCTGCTGCAGAGTTTATACACAGGCTAGCACTTGACCCATCAGATGTGGTGGTTGAAAATACAGGCTTTGGATGGGAAGATCCTGCCTCGTGCATTTGTCTTTGCTGCAGCTTTCAGGAGACTGGTACAAAATGCAGTGTCAAGTTTGGCTGGTCTCCCTGGGTCCTCTCACCTAGGGAGCTCATGGAGCCCAGATATGAGCACCCATGAGGTGACACCTGAAGGGCCAGCTGTACTCTTAGCCCTTAAACAGTTTTGTCCAAAGCTGTATTGCTGGGCAGAGAAAGAAGCTCCACAGAGACAAGAGTTCATCACGTCAGTGCCATCACATCCTGTGTGCCGAGACACCAGTGTCAAGGGTTTGTATCTGCAACACCTCCTCTTCTGGATTTGCAGCTGAAGGCCGGTTTGCTCCCGTAGTCAACACTAGCTTCTGCACCCAGAGGTGCAGCTCCCTAAATTCTTTACATTCTAAATTCTTCTGCCTAATCCTTCTTAAAAACTACCCAAACTATCTGCAGCTATGCCCCTAAGTACTGGACCCTGTGTCTCAGCTCTTCTGTTAATCTGCGTATTTGGTCCACAGGTGGTTAGATCACTGGTGGGCTCAGCAGAAGGGGCACATACAATTGCCTCCTGAGCCACAAGGAGCACAGCATCCTTTGCCTCTGACCTCTGAGTTTCTTCATTTTCTGGGCCATGTGCTACATTATCCTGTCCTCTAAGTCAGTCTCCTTCAAAATTTCACAGCTCAGGAGAAGCCAGGGATCAAGATCTTTCACGCAGGAGGATCAATGAAGAGGAGGATCTGAAGCGTAGACCCAAACAAAAAACACAGGTGAGTGACAGCTGGCAGGGCTGCAAAGGACTCAGGACTGAGTTAGGTGGGAGGCAGGTGGGCAGGCAGGTCATGGGATGGCTTCAGATGGGGCTGGTGAAGTGAGTGTGAAAGAGAGGGACAAGGTGGGCAGCAGCGTTTTTGCAGACTGATAAGAGAGAAATGTGTGCCAAGAGACACAAGAGCAGGGACTTCCAGCATTCAGGCTGGGGGAAACTGTAATTTAAATCTAATGGATGTAGGGTTGGAGGTAAAGGAATATTAATGTCATTTTTTTAAGTCTCAGACTAAGAACTGGATTCTTTGAGAAAGCCTTGGGATTAACTGATAACACCACTCAAAATATGCAGACATAGCTTACATTTTTCTCAGGCTTTAACTACCTTAATATCTCAGCTAATAGGAGGATGTCAGAAAAATTTAAACACCCAGAGGCCTTTGGAATTTGAAAAGCTCTCCCAGTACTTAATTAGAGCTAGTTATTGAATCTGGAAAATGGTTTCATTATAGGTTCTCATTTTTTATTGTTTCTTTCACCTGCTGTGCTCCACGCTAGAGTTCACACCATTCTGCAGGAGCTACAGGATCCCTTCTACTAAGCAAGACCACCAAGCCCAGCATCTTATCTTTTACCAAATGTTACAATGAAAGTATGTTCTTTTCCAGAAGTGCAGCATACTGGATTAGCTAGGCTAGGCTTAGCTACAAGACATGGACCTCAAGCCCCATGCCTGGCCTCTGCAACCTGATGCTTTCCCACCCAAACAATCAGAATGAAGAACACTGAGGAACTAAGCAGCTTAACATGCTCCACGAAGACAGTCAATACCTTGTGAGAGTTTAGTCCCAAGTTCATCCCTAGTTCGTTCTGGGGAGGAACAGGTCAGAAAACCAAAGCAACAGCCACCATTTTATGCCACAGGATGCTTTTTCAATTAAATTAAAACACTTCAAGAAACTGTGTTTTTTTTTTTTTTTTTTTGCTGGTGGCAGTGGTTTGTTGGTTGGTTGTGTTTGTTATTTTTTTTTTGGTGGTGTTGTTTTGCTTTGCTTTTTAAAATTCATAATAGCCCTTCTCATTTCTCCCCCTGGATATTTCAGAGGCCAACGGCCTGTGAGTACCTGTACTCAGATGTCTACTTTTTTGCAGATTTAGACCATGCATGGTCTAAATGTTGGAAGTGTACTCACTATACCATCCCTCTCTTTCCTAGCAAATGTTAGGATGCCCATGGGGATGCTCTCTGCATTCAGGTGTGAACATCCTGAGCACCTCATAACCTCATTTCACTTCAGGATTAGGATCCTTTTCTGCCTGTCTTTCATTCCTGAGGCTACTGCTCTCACTACCTCCAGTGGCAACAATCAAATCCTTCACGTGTTATTTTCTGCGGTCCCCCACGGACCCGCTGGCACCGGTGGCAGGGGCAGACCCTGCCCCCTTAGAGCTTGCCGTGGGGCTGGATCCGGTGTTGAGCCTGGCTCCAGTTACCTCTCTGCAGCAGGACGAGCAGGATTTATATGACCCAAGTGTAGAGCATCAGAGCCTAGAGCTTTTCTTCAGCTGAGCTCATCTCCTTTAGATCCATTTGAGAGCAATGGGGAAGAAGAAGTGCTCATGCAGTATAACCCAGCTAATCTCATTTATGCATCTGCTTCGGGATGGAATGAATTTTGCCCCAGATTCATTGACTACAGATATTTAGATTGTGGTGACCACTTCAGATAAAGATATCTACAACACTGCCAGAGAAACCACACCTTGTGAAACAAGTTGCTCTGCAAGTGTGTGGTTAGTTCAGCAATCTCCTGAGAGGTCTTTTTCTAGTTTACTTTATATGGGTCAGGGAGGGTTGATAATAACTTAAAATACATTCTTAAATTAAATAAGAATACTTATGCAACACATGGCACCAGGCTGAAATAAACTGGTGAACATTCTTATGTAGATAAGGTATGTGATGATATGTTTAAACTGTTCATTGTGAACAGCTGATCAGAGTGAAATAACCTTTTGCAATTAAAAAAATGTACTGAGGGCATCCAAAAGTGTTCCCTTTTCTGTCACAGCGTCAATGCCAATCTGTCCATGTGGTCAACGCTTATAATTAATCAGGAGTTTTATCATGTTGTTTTTTTCCCCTCTTTTTGTTTTTTTTTAAACTTTCTTTCTTGATCTGGAGCAGTTCACACCCCATATATTATTCCCAGTTCAAAACTGGAGCCATGTCAGTTATCCCAGAAATGCCCCAGTCATCTCTGGGCAGACACTTCTTTAGCCAGAAGGACAATGAGGAGCAGTCACTCTGGCCATAAATCCCATGCACAGATAGCAACTTACAGAAAAGTCAAGGACTGGAGGATTTTAGAAAATATTGTTTTCTTTACAGGCCACACTGGTGTCACAAGAGGTGCAGTTTCTTGCAGACAAATCAAGCTAATTCAAGGCTTAGGGAGGAGTGTAGATTTGTTTTCTAAAACAAATCTATTAAGCCTCCAAGTTTACAGAATATCCCTTGCTGTGACAGCTCGGGTCAAATTCAGGTGACTTGGCTATAAAATAAGAATGATGCACTTGACGAAACATAAAAGACATTGATCTCTGTGAACTCCTGCCTCAGTGTATTGAGTTCACAGAGCAGTGCACAATAGTGAAGGGATCTGAAAGGACCGTGGTCACAGAGTTACACAGATGCCCTTTCAAAGAGCAGGCTGCCAACTGGCTAAAATGTGAGAATTGTGCTGAAAGATGGAATTTTGAAAGGCATCTCCACCAGCTGAGCCAGACAGGCTGAATACGGTCTCCCTGTGGCCACCCCAGGAGCAGCTCTCACCATCCTCTGCAAACACTGAACGGAACACCCTGTCCCATGTTCAGCATTTTCATGCCTTTTGCCCCTCTTCAAACTCATAAGCAAGAGGTAGGGCTGATTCAGGCCTTCAGACATGGAGGACAGCAGCAGCAGCAGCGAGGCACAGGGCTGGCAGCGGCGTGGTGCTTGATTGCACATTGGAGTTTTTATGAAAACAAACCTGTGGGGAATAATCTCATTATACGTTACTATAGCTTCATTCTCTTGCTGTGTAAGTTTATTCCTTGAGTATTACCTCACTAGTTTCTCGTGTGCCGCAAACCTGTTGTTTCCCTCATGTTCTTTTGCCTTGCACTCCAATTATAAGTGGCTTTGGGCAGACACTATCTTGTCAAGATGTGCCTGGTGGGACCTGCTCTGCAGAGGCAGCTTGGAAGTGATGTTGTATTACAAGCAGAAAGCACCCATCTTGCCCTTTCTAAGAAGTCTTGGGCTCTGGAGGTGCCTGGTCAAACTGAAGGGCTCCATGCTGAAGAACCTTGTACACAGACTACAGAGCTGGCAGTGGCAGGGTGAATAGTGGCAGGGTGAATGAAAACAGCATGGGTTTCCAAACAAAAATAAGCTCAATCACAGAGACGTAGGCAATAATAAAGGGATCAAGCTGGTAAGTGGATGTGGCAAAAAGATTTGTGAGGAAAAGCTTGAACCTGAGAAAGGAGAGGCAGCCAGCATGAAGACTTCCAGGGTCTAACTGTTTTGGATGTTGAGTGAGTGAGTGAGAGATATGCAAGAGAGCTCCAACACCACTTCCCATGACTGTAAAGAGAGAGATGCGTGAAAATGCAGAGTTTATTTTTGAGAGGAATCTGAACTATTTCTTAATCTTCAACAGAAAAAAAGGCATGTGTCTAAGGGGTTAAAGAAGAGGGGAAGAAGGAGCAGCATAAAAGAAGTCAAAGAGACAGTGAGGACTTTAGTGGAGGACTGACTCAGATTTCTTCTCAGAAGATTAAGAGAAGGACAGCTTCCCATCCGATTAAAAAATTTGCCATTATCACCATCCCATTGAAAGATTTTTGCTTTGAGCAATATGATCTATAAAAACGAGTATTTCCCAAGGATGGCTTTTCTTCCTCTTCTTTTATCACTAGAGACCTCAAATAAACTAAGGCAAAGGGCATAATCCGTATCTCAGTCTATATGGTGGTCTCTGCGCCTGGAAACCTCTCTCAGTTATCCCCCAAACCAAACCTATAAAACCAGACAGTCCTTGAGGGCAAGCAGTCCAGGAGAGAGCCTTCCTGGAAAAGACATTTTTGCACTATCAAGAATGATCATAAACATGCTCACTCAATGCAAGGCTAAACGTGTCTTAATTTTCTCCAGGTTCTAGATAGCAGGTCTTAATTAAAGGGAAAAGTAGACTGAGCCAAAGAGTGTGGAGAGCTGCTCTGCACACAGCCTGGTAGGCAGAGGAATATTGCCAGTTCACCTGGAGGCACAGCAGAGACGTGGCAGGGACCTGGCAGCGATGGCAGCACAGACTCTGTGCAGCAGTAGGGGCATTCCCTTCATAAACATATTCTTCTTGTGACATACTAGGCCTACCTAAATGACATTTCGGGCAATACGTGCACAATCTGGCACAGGCTAGAGCAAATACACACCAGCAGAGGGAATCAGGCAGAACCCAAAGGTGTGGGAAACTTTTCCATGCACCCTTGTACTAGAGTTCATGGCAGAAGGAAGAAACATGCTAAAAATTAATGATGGTCCTTCCTTTTGTGGCTCCTTACTCAGGGGCATCGAGGCGGCAGTAAACAGAGAACTATCCCATCGAGAGGGAAGAAAGTTCATTACTTCTTGAAGTGGGCTTTTTGTACTTACTGTCATTGGCCAAGCAAGAAGCTAGAAAAGGGTCTCAAGTGACACTGCTAGGGGTACCAAACAATAAGTTTCCATTTGAAAGTGTATTTATAATATAAAGCTATTGAAAAGGCCTTGTGGCAGTGAAATCTAAATGTTTTATTAATGAAAGAACAGAAGATGAATAATCACAATAAAAGTGTCTGTTACCATGGGACAGGGAAATAGAAACACAATGGGCACTTGATGAGTGGCGATTAGTCTGGCTCCACAGACTATTTGGGAAATGGAGAAAAAGAATGGATTGTATTAAAAGCTAAAATCAAAAGGCACATTTGGGAAGCTTAGGTCAAAGAAATTAAGGATGACTACACCAAAATGAGATGCTGTCTCTGTGATTCTATGGTTGAAGTGAAACTTTTAAGTACAAGTCATGTCTATGAGCCTGTAATTACAGGGTGTCAGGCATCACAGGGATGCAGAGGGGCTGAACTCAGACTATGCATACCTCCCACGTGGTGTTCTCTGACTTGGTGCAATTGTTCAGCCTTATTGTTTTCTTAATACATTTCCAAAACCCTGCCCAGATAATCCAAATCAGAAATCACTATGACACTCACTGCCTGAGGGGGACTCAGTAGCTGATGCAGAGCTAACTTGTCCCATGTTTAGTCTCATACAGCAGCGTGACTGGCTGATTGCTCCAGGAGTGACTGGAGTCTTTCTGAGGTCTCCCTGCAAGAAGTAGGACCTCTTGATCTAGCGACAGACAAGGAAGAAGCCAAAGCAAAGGCGATGGATGTGAAAGTGACAAATCCCATCTGGACCACACATGCTGACACACCTGGGAAAAATCCAAGTTAATTCTGCTGGAAAGCTGCTCCACAGAGAATGTCCTGGTGGACAACAGGTTAGCCATGAGCCAGCAGTGTGCTCTTGTAGCCAAGAAGGCCAATGCTATCCTGGAACGAATTAAGAGGTGTGTGACTACCAGGTTGAGGGAGGTTCTCCTCACCCTCTGCTCTGTCCTAGTGAGGCTGCACCTGGGGTACTGTGTCCAGTGCCGAGCTTCCCAGTTCAAGAGAGGCAGGGAACTACTGGAAAGAGTCCAATGGAGGGCTACAAACATGCTTAGGGGACTAGAACATCTGTCTTACAAGGAAAGGCTGAGATACCTGGGGCCATTTAGCCTGCAGAAAAGAAGACTGAAAGGGCATCTTTTTAATGTTTATAAGCATCTAAAGGGTGGTGGTCAAGATGATGGGGCCAGTCTCTTTTCAGTGGTGCCTAGTGACAAAACAAGGGGCGATGGACACAAACTGGAACACAGGAAGTTCCACCTCAACATAAGGAGAAAATTCTTTACTGTGGGGATGATGGAGCTCAACATCTGAACATGCTGCCCAGAGACTATGTTGGTTCTCCTCATCTGGAGACGTTCAGAACCCACCTGGGTGTGTTCCTGTGCAATCTACTCTAGGCGAACCTGCTTTGGCAGGGTGGTTGGACTAGATGACCTCTAGAGGTCTCTTTCAACACCTACCATTGTTAAGTGATTCTGTGGTTTTCTAAGACCACAAATACGGAAGAAGAGACAAATGCTTAAGAAAATGCGCCTCTTTGGAGAGTCAGGTGATCACCAACAGAGTGGGCACAGCCAGGGGATCACAGACCCAGAAGCTCTGAGGAGCTTTCCTGGGCATGACGGACAGAGTTCAAGGGACTGGACTGTCCCTCATCACTTTGGTTAGTCACCCCCTCATCAGCCATAGAGCATCTTCTGAGCTGTGACACTGGCTTTGGAGGAAAAGTCATGGCAATACAAGGTCTCTTTTCAGGGTATATATATTGTGGGCATAAGTAAACTACTAAAACCATCATTTAAAAAAAAAAAAAAATGTTAATACCGTATGGAATTGTAATTAAAGACTGCAGAGCCGTTATACCTGAAGTGTTATGCAGAAATTATATTGAAAGAAACCCAGGAAGATCATTCGCCTAAGGAAAGGGACAGGCACTTTTTATACTACTTCAAAAGAAAGAGACACTGAAGATGGTGTTAGAGCTTTTCCATGTACACCAAGTACACAGTCAATTTAAGTGAAATTACCCATATTAGCAGCACAGGGAAAATGATCCTTTCTCTCTACAGATTTGTTCAAGCTGCTCAGGAATCGTTGTGTCTGTGTCCTTACATACTTTAGGCTATATTTCTCATGACCTTTGACTAAGATTAGTAGAAAAAGAAGATATACAGAGGAAATCTTTCAGCAGATACGTAGTGATAGCATGATGTATAATAGTGGGCCACACTTTACTGTGAATGACCGGAATCTTTTTTAATTGAATACACTCAATTATCACTTCTGTGGTAAACAAAGTCTGATCAACAAAGCCATTACTAAAGTATGCACCAGATGCTGATTGATAAAGGACTATCACATTTTACACCCCACTGATCCAAACATAGAATATCAACAATCTGATCCAATCATAGAATATCACTAGGCTAGAAACTGGCAATATCGGCTTGATGAGAAAAACAAGTTCAGGTCAAGCAAACATAGAAATTGTTAAGAATTTGTAAAAAAAGGGAAGAAAAGATAAAAGATAAGGAAACAGTCTGAAACTTTTTATTTAATTCTTAATGGAACACTTCATTTCAGAGTATTTAATTTCTGAAAATCCGTTTGTGTTTCTTTTTGAAGTTCTTGGATGAAAATGTGTCTGATTAAAAGAATAAACAAAAATCTGTTAGAAACATCAAATGGAAAAGTTCTTCATTTTGTTTTCTCGAAGACATTATAGAGTATCAGCAAGCAAACATTCTCCAAGAACAAAAGTATTTCTTAATTAATTTACCTTATCTAAATTCATCAAACTTTTCATCTCTCTAAACACCATCTTTAGAATGAATGTCCCATATGTCAAGAAAACACTCTCCAATCCAGTTAACCCATTCTGACATTTTCTCCAACAGAAAACTGATAAATAGGGTTTGCTATCTATAAAAGACTCATGTCAGAGAAGCTGTAGATATGTACACAAAATGAGAGATGGGACAACAATGTTGTGAGAATGCCCTGGAGGGAAAGGCAACCACAGGATGCAATATGGGCTGCATACAGCAGCAGCAGCCTGGGAGCCACCTGAGGTGTGAATCCCCCATGCTGGGTGACTTGCAGGCAGGACCTCTCTTCTCAGTGTCAGGCAGCAGATGCACATGGGCACGGCAGCAGCTGAGCTGCCTGCAGAGATACCAGAGGCAGTAGCTGTGTTGGCCTGGGAAAGAAGGTGCTCAGCTTTTGGCTTTAGAGCTCTTCAAGAGCCGTGGCACTGCTATCTGTGTTCAGGTCCCTGGGAGACGACTGAGTATAAGTAAGAAGCCTGTGGTGGCTATGGTTTTTTATTTTTGTTGTGTTTGACTGGGAATGTATGGGGCAAATACCACGTTAGAGGACTCAGGCTAATGTCAGGTCCTACCCAGGGATACATGCTGAGGCAAGCTGGTCTCTGGAGCTCAGTGAATTACTTCTGTGGTTTCCTCATCTCCACGTGTTGTGCGGTCCCCTCACCCCTGTTCTGAGCCCTTCCTGTTCTCTTCAAAGGTAAGCAGATGGCAGGTCTGACACTAGTTCTCCTCCAAATCCAAGGGAAATGTCTGGCTTCACAGTGACATGCAAGGTCCACTCCTCCTCCTGGACTCAGGTGGATCTCCACAGGCTCAGAATCTGGTGTTCATATTACACATGAGCACTATTTTCATCCTTGTCAGGAAGTCTTTATTCTCTGCATGCGGATTACAGGCCCATTCAGAGTAAGGAGTGTAAGCTGATCTCTGTGCTCTGGGTGCCGGCAATGCTTAATCACATCCCACTCTAAAAGGAACCATCTGACGTCAAGATCTGGGTGATAAGAATGTGGGACACATTAGTCATGGAAGAGCTGACATACACAGAGCAACAACAACAAGGAGATTACCTTGATACGGCTGCCCCTCTTAGCATATGTGGACTCTTGGAGAACTCTCAATACCTAAAACCAGAAAAACAGAGACTTAACTCCTGTTGCTGGTGCTAATGTGTCCTGCCCTTTGCTGTATGAGAACACCACCCTCTGCAGCTGATGTATATGATAAAAGCATAAAATCAAAAGAAAGCTGCTGTAAAAGAGTGCATATATCATTGCTCCAACGCAATGGTCCTGCCTTTCCAACCATTTTGGTTTCTTTATTAAAGACAATTGTATTCTTGGTTGTTTGTAAACAAACATTGCAAAATGTTTGCAAAAACATTTTGTAAAAAACTTGTATTCTATGCCGTTGGAATATGTATATGAAAACTGTGATAGGTTTTAATTAAATAAATTCTTACATGAGCAGTAAAAGTCTTAATCTGGCAAAGTGCTCTACACCGTGCCCAGAATGAAGCATGTGAGTAGTCACAGCAAAATCTATTGGCAGGATGAATTAGGACCAGGTTACTGAGCCTAGCTGTGCCAAGGCAGCACCTGGACCTCTCATTGGGCAGCTCTACTACTTAAGGCAGATCCAGCTGGTGTTTCCCATCTCACATCAGCCCAGAGAAGAAACAGTGTCACTGGGACATCAGCCTAAGACACAGATATAGTCCCCTGAGTTTGTACTGCAGCTAGAGGGGTTCACTTCCCTGCCCAAAGCCAAAGAAAGCTAGTCACAGCTCTGTCACAGTCCTCTGTGAGTATGTAGCACATCATGAATGCTACCCATATCACTAAGCTGACAGGTTAAATTCATACTGTTATGCTTGAAGATCCACCAATATGGTTAAGACATTTAAAAATGTATTTTTATACTTTCCTGTATGCTTTCATTTCAGTCCACAGCACATTGCTTTGCATGTTTTCTATTTGAAAACCATGTCTCTTTTGGAAAGCTGAAGGCATCTCCAGAAGGTGACAAGACTGCTGCTGACCGTTCAGGTAACTTCTGACACCACATTTACCCTCCACTGCCTGCGTGCCAATACACTGGGCTCAAAATATCAGTCCTCTCTGACCACACCAGTAATCAAACACAGCCCACATTTCTAGAGATCAGGGTTTCCTTCTCACTTGCTTCAGTTGGAACAGAGAACAGGATGAGCTATAGCGAGACCAAGGCTTGCAGAATCACCATGTAGGAGGTGCTTGTGCTGCTCTGGGCTGGTGAGTGCTTGCAGGGTGACCATCCCAGCTGCAGGAGGGTTGCTTTCTGGCTGGGAGTGGATGTGAGACAGCAGCTATTGGATGTGCAGCTACTTTTCACTTGCAGATGAACATTAAGGGCCAGAGTTTGAGACATAAAGAGCTAATAGTGCCAACAATGGCAAGAAATGTGAGTTAAGGGTGGTAGTCTGGCCTCAGCTGTAAGGAGAGCAAATCAATGCTCACTGAGGAAATATTATCCTGCCAAATTCCCCTAATCAACTGTGTACCATCGAAGTCACTATCTGTAAGACAAAGCAGGGCTCCCTGTGTCAACCATCGCTGGCTTGGGGAACCAGAGGACTGACCTTCAGGCCAGCTGAGCTAGGCAGCAAAAGGCTTGTTTGGGAGTTCAACAGCTCTAAAGCAGCAAAGTGAAGATGAAGTGAATGACAGATATGTGTGACTAAGTGAAACAAGCAATCTAAGAAAATCCTCTTAAGCTGCACACCACCCCCCTAAACCTTATACAAGGTGACCTGAACATTTATCCTTTTGCCTGTCATAGGTCATTTTTTACTGTCATGGGTCCTGTCCAAGTGCCAGCACAGCCTGGAAAACATGGGATTTCCTGAGAAACCGTAGAGGTAGGAGGGAAGTGCTCCCACCATGGTAATGGTGCTGGAGAGGATGGAGTTGTTTCTCCTTTCAAAGAAACTTTATCAGTTTGGCACAAGCACTTTAATTTTTCCTGAAGAATCCAATGCATACTGCCCTTCCCTTTTTCCTGTGTGATGGAAAAGGGACGTTTCCCCAGACCTATGCATCAGTCCTGATAACAACACTTTGAAATTCATGAACAAGCCATTTGAGCCATAAAATTTTCTCTTCCACCTTCTAAGAATATTTTAAGATGCAAATACTCCAGATAACCAAAGGTATCAGGACCCAGAAACCAGCAGGAGTTCTGTAAAATTTGTCACGTTCTGCATTTGCAAAAGTTACCTTAAAAACACAAGGGAAACTGAACCCATTAGAGACCTAGATGCAGGTATTCCCTGCACAAGCATCTCAAAGCAAACCAGTCATGTCTGACTTGATAGATACCTGAACTGCAGACTCTAGCATATGAGAAGGATCTCTAAGTAAATACTGACATTTAGAGTACTTTATTCTAATTTATTTTCAGGGAAACTTATTTTGAAAGTCTGATCAATGATACTGTGAGCACTTTTCTACTGACATTTTCATTTTTAAGTTGAGGTGGATGTCTTGCATAAACGATCACAGAAAAATGCATTCAGTGAATGAATGAAAAGCATTAGCAAAAAATGTTGGAAAAAATTTTACTGGCTTTTTCATAAAAAGAAAATATTATGCTTTCCATAAAAATGTGCTGTATTTCTTTACATATTCCACCTTCACACCTTTTCACCACGCTCAGTATCAAGCAACAAATTAATATAATGTTACACAAGACATGGCATTAGATTCTTGAAGTTCTCTATGGCTTCCAGCTAGCACTAGCTCTCACAGTATTTAACTTTTTTTTTCTAAATCTTCAGATACCAAATTTAGGTAATTAATTGAGATTATTTCAGTCTCTCAAAATTATCAAAAGCTGAAAATCTTGCAGTTGAAAAAGTATGGAAGCAGAAGGCAACAGCAAACAATACAAAAGTGAGCAATGCTAAAAATTGCATGAGTTTTGGGTGCAGCTCCAGATTTCTGAACACCTGTCTGGGAATGCCTTCCCTAGCCCTTGATTTGCTAGGTGAGGGAAACACAGCCATACTGTGCTAGACAATATCACAGTCTCTGCTTCCAGAGTATAGATATGCTTTAGTTTCATCTCCAGAAGAAAGCTGCATAAAAGCTGGGTTTGCTTGGGCCTGCAGCTTGTTACACGGACATAGGTCTGGACCAAGGCACAAGGAGATGAGTGATGCCTGCATACCAGGACCCTGCTCCAGCCCAAAAGCCAGCTGATGCACAAGCTTTTCCCTTTCCACATCAGTCCTCCTGCACCTAAATCTTTAAAAAGCCTTAGACTGATTTTTTATTCTCTGAACTACACAGGAACATCAGGTTATGGGATTATTCTGATCATGAGCGTGTTTCTTGTATCTCACTGCACACACACACAGAGCACAGATGCCTAAATATCCTCTTTCATAACAAAGGCATCACATTTCAAAGACAAGAGAGGCACATTATTTATTTTTTTTTAATGCAGTTCCCTTCTATGTGCCTCTCTTGGGTGCTTATATCAATTAAGCCTCTAATTTTCTGAGCTTTGCCTACCATATGTTATCACAGCAATTGGTTTTACAGGGATATCTTTGATTTCATTAAAATAACTGGTGGTTGTAATTGTTCTCTTAGGAGTCTTACTGAGTGAGATAGGCTGTTTCTTCATTGTACTTCTTTATTGCAAATCCTTCAAAACCTGTGAGTAGGGGACACAATCCATTCTGCAGTAAACTTCCTTCTCCAAAGCCACCTAGCAGTTAGGGGAAGAACAGCAAGTCACCCATGAAAATGAAACAAACTGAAAATGTGAAGTGAAAGCAGAGTAAGATGCTCCTTGGGGGATGCCACACCAGCAGGGCCACTGACCACCTCAGGGTCCACTCTTGCCGTCTCCCATCCCACCCCTCACACTTGCCTGTGCAGGAGAGCTGCCCGCCAGGAGCGTGGCCAGACTGATGTTGGCAGCACGCTCGTGCCCTGGGCTGGGGACAGTCACCTTGGCCAACAAACAACTTTGCGTGACCAGGACTAAAATCGCTTTAGTGAACGAAGTTTTGGAGAAACTGCGATGCTGCACTTTGTTCCACAACATTTATAGTTCCTCACCTCTGGCCCCATTTAATGCTATAATTACTCTCTTAAATTTCTCTTTATTTAACGTCACCCAGCCTGTCTTCTTTTGTTACCATTTATTTAACTAAAACAGGCAGGGGCTGATATTGAAGGCAGGCACAGAGCCAGCATGTTAAAACCTGCTTTTAATTTAAAGTTCTGAGGCTAGTTTCCTAGCCATTACCACATTTCAGAGAAAATGAATTTTCTTTCTCTCTGTCAAATGATGGCTGATCTAGATCTAATTAGGGTCAGTTTCACCTAAAGATGAGTCATTTACTTTCTGAATATATGGCTTCCAAGTTATCGTTTTGCTTTAACCACCAGACATGAGCAAACCCACACATATCTTTTTTAGATGGCACTGAAGATAAAAATCAAAAGCAAAAACATGGCAGCTGGATGAAGAAAACATACACAGTTCAGGATAAGGACCAATAAGACTAAGGGTAATTGCAGAATGTAGTTTTCTGAACTAAAAGTGGCCTTTCTGAGACTTACTGGGGAAAAAAAAAAAAAAAAAAGCTCTGAATGTTCAGTGTCTAAAGGTAAATGTTAAGCATACCAAAATCCCATCCTCTTTTCAGCTGGGAGTAATTTCTGTACTCAGTACATCTTGCAGTAAAATTACGAGAACAAAACTCTATCATATGGCATTTTTACCCTTCACCTCTCTTCGGCCTCCATGTGCTCCTACGGCTACTGTGTGTTTCACTGCACCATCAAGACTTGGCACTGGAGACGTATCTCCTGTGCTCTGCTTCCTGATCCAACCCATTACCAAGACAATGCTGAGGCGTTCAACAGGCTAATGGACATGGCTGAGATGTAAGCACTTGGCGTTCAGGAATAAGGTCATTGAAATACACCGTGGAAATGAAATCCTGTGCAACTTCTTATAAAATCCAATAATATGTAACATAATCTTGTTATTTTGTGTTTTAAATAACTTTGTCAGCAGAGGAACTATTGTTTTGTCAGTATTGGATTCCTCAGAGGAGCTTTTATCAGTAAGCTCACAAGTGAATGTTCATCACAAGTGCAGATGACACCAACCCTCCGCAGTTTGGTGAGATTAAGCGAAGCAGACTTCTGCTATCAGCAAGGGGAAGCTGAGTTATTTAGGGCAGCCTATAAATCTGTCAAACACCTGGAGGATATGGCATCAGTGGGACTCTAAAGACTTTGCAGTTCCTTCCCCCACTGTGTTCCCACTGTGGAACAGCAGCACCAGTATCTTTCCCCAGGTCTGCCAGGTTAAGAGTAACTTTCATATATGACCTTCTAGGACTGAAGTGATTTTTAATTTTCACCTTAAAAAAAGGATTTATAATCATTGCCACTTGTTTTGGTGGTGATTCAAAAGAGTAGAACAAATTGCAAAACTCAGAGATGCAATAGAGCTCTTTGTTGTTTTACAAAGAAATAAGGATTGTTCAGGGTTATATTTCCTAAATAATTTTGAAACATTACATTTTCCGCAGGAGCTGAAGTTTCTATTCAGTTTAGATTCAATCAAAATCAGTACTTTTGTATCTGGATTATTTCTCTGATCTTAGAAAGCCCTGAGATCCACCACTCACCATGCACAGTCCCTACCCAGCAAAGTGACAGTAATGTACATAACTTGTGTTGAAGACACCGCAGTGAAACTATGGGGTTTGCCTTCACACAGCTCAGCATCAGGTCCCTGAAGGACTAAAACCATCAAACCAAAAGTGCTTATCCCCAGAACACAGATAGTTTTCAGCTGTTTAGGAGAAACAGCTATTTTGATCAAAACTTAAAATGCTCAGCCCTGAATCTGAAGGGTGAAGGTGGGTGTTTCAGCCTCCTACAATCATATGCCCGTGGGAGAAAAGAGCCCATGCAAGAGCCTAGGTAGCTCTGAGAGCAGAAACATGGTTTCCAGTGCAGAAGAAGGGATGCACAGTAGTCTAATTGAAGCCTTCTGAGAGGGAATGGCTGTGGAAATTCAGTTATGGTTATCTTACTTTAATCAACAGCAAGCAATCACTGTCTAAACTAGCCTCTGTTAACTTTGCATGGAGTTTCATGCACAACAACCAAACTCCAGCTTGGAGCCTCAGTTAATTTGAGTCAAGCATACTTCAGTAACAATAATTTCAACATTATGTCACAACTTACCCGAGAACAAAAAGTTCACCCCATGCTTAACTCATCCCTGGTTCACCACCAAATTCCGTGAAGTTATTCTAGCCATGGACTTGGCAGAGAAGTGGTTGAAGCTTCCAGTCTGATCCCGTTAAGTGCTATGTCTAATCTTACGTTTCACGTATGTTGAGCACTATCTCTTTGATCTCATGAGCTGTTTATTTTTTATCTGCCTCGTTATTGTGGTTCTTATTTACAAGCTGCAGCCTGGCATTGTAGTAAATGCATGTAGACACACCCAGGCATACACAGATGCACAGACCAAATCGTTGCTGAACTTGATCAACTTTTACTTCTAAGAACTTTTCCATCTTCTCTCACAAGTGTCGTCTACCTCAAACAAGCACTGCAGTTTACAGAAACATTGTGAAGAAAACAGAGATAAGGCCCAAATACTGCATCTTCACCTAAGGCATGTCTGGAAAGACACAGAGTTAGTTTTCAGACAGCATTTTCAGGGAGCCCATGCAAATAGCTTGTCTACACAGACTATACAGCATGTTGAGAGATTTTGCTGAACAGAAAAGGGAAAAACCTCTTTTAAAGAAAAAAAAAAAAAAAAGAGACAAAAGCCTGAGACTAAAACATTAGCAAGACACACAAGATGAAAACATTTAAAATCTCATAAATACACAAAAAATATTTCTAGGAGCAACAATCCTTTAACTGATGGCTTCATAATAATGAAGAATGACAAACCTTTGTAATTAGATCACAGAATCATAGAATCCTT
>NW_008592355.1:2264-2632 GCF_000691845.1 Merops nubicus | reverse complement strand
CCCATCGATCCAGCCTGGCCAGGTCCCCCCTTTCCCAGCTGCTCCTATTGCCCTGCTTGTAACACCCCCACTGCCCACCCTACCTGCTTGGTTGCTGTCCTGCTGCTCTCCTTATCCCGCCTGCCTCGCCCATGCTGTCTGCCCATCCCTGCCTGCATGGCCCACACTGCCCCTGCCTGCCCAGCCCAGCCCTGGGGCCACTGCCCAGCTCTGCCTGCTGTCACTTTGACCTGCCTGTAACCACCTGCCCACCCTGGCCCGCCCCACTCCCCACACGCACAGGTGCACCCCGGCCCCGGGCACAGCACGAGGACGCTCAGGGTGGAGCAGCCAGGGCTGGGCTGGGGTGTCATCCCACAGCGGGGCTG
>NW_008592355.1:0-2247 GCF_000691845.1 Merops nubicus | reverse complement strand
GGGATGCTCCCAGTGAAGCACAGATGTGGCACCCCAGGAGATGGATGGGGGAACATAGAGGGCTCTTCCCACAGCTGTCAGGGTTCTTGAGACACCCAGGGATCAAGGTCCCAGCACCTGCAGCTGCTCTGAAAAGCCATGTGTCCAGCTGGTGGCAGAGACACATGGGATGGCAATGACATGTCAGGAGGGACCTGCCACAGTCCCCAGGGCATGGAGGGCCCATCGAACAGGGCATCTTCACAGGCTGTGTCACAGCAGGGAACAGAGGCAGCTGCATGAAGAATGGATGAAAAACAGGTCCACAGGAGAGTTGGGAACCTCTCCTGGCTGGCCCAACAGGCTGCTCCCAGGGAAGGAAAGCTCTGGCACTGCCAAATGCTGCAACGCTGAGGGGCAAGCCACCACAGCCAGCCCAGGGCAACCTTGAAATGGTGGAACAAAACCAAAAATCACTTTGCAGCTTTGGGGGGAAGGCAATAACCGTGACACCGCCATGAGGGAGGACGGGTGGTAAGCCTGCCTGGGGATCCAGCTCTTTGCCAGGTGGGCTTCTAACAGTAAACAAACCCATGGCTTGCTGCAGTGTCAGAAGCCCTCTCTAATGTGCTATTTAATCAAGAAAATCAGTCTCCTCAGACGCAAGGGAGCAGCAGCTGTGAGAAGCACCAGCATGAATCAGCTGAACTCTGCCTGGTGTCCCCTGGGCTGGCCCAGCAGAGCAGTCGGTCAGGGTGTTTCATCAAGCACCTCGTTAGCTCCAGGGACCAGGGCAGAGTAGAGTGAGACCAGACCACCAGGAGACTGGGAGGAGGACATGTGTAAACCTGCCACCGTCCTGGCTCACGCCGTCAGCTTCTGCTGATGGCAGGCAAGCATGGGTGAAGTCTTGTCTCCAAAGGTGAGAACAAAGGGAAGGATGCTTTCCTCCTGCCCAGTGCAACTTACCAGAGCTGCTCTGAGGCCCAAGGAAAGAGGTCCTGTCTTTTGCCTGGCTCCCCAAAGTTTGGGCCAAGTGTTTTAAGACTGCAGTCCTAGTTGGTTTGAAACAACAAAAAAAATTAGCAAAAAGCTTCTCAGGAGAAAAGAAAAACAACCTTGACCTTTCGCAGATATTAAAAGGTAAACAGTGAAGGCAAGAAGAAAACCTCCTCCCCCCCGCATCAGGGCTCCCTCTTCCTCACGCAGAGCTGAAAGGAGCAGAGCTTCAGCCAGCCACCACCAGCGCCTACAGGGTGACCTCCAGTGGGACAAGGAAGACATGACAAATTTCGCGTTATATGAAAAGGAAAACTTTATTTCAAATCCAACTTTATTCATTATAAAAGAGCAGTAAAGGAAAAGAACAGGGTTCTCCAGAGCCTACCGGTACTACAGCACCAGGGCACTGGCACAGCTAGAGATTTCAGGCTGGTTACAACACCGGCTCAGCTGAAGGAACAGGAGGACAGGAAGGGTGCTACGTGCACGCCACCGCAGGTGCCCTTGTGGCCCTCCTGTCCCGCACTCAAACTGCCCGACAGACTCAGCAGGTGGACCGCCCGGCACTCAGGACGTGTCTGACCAGCCCAGGACCCCAGACATCCACTCGCACCAGCTCTGACACCACCGGGAGCCCCCTAACAGGAACTACAAGATGAGGAGTACAGCACAGCAGCCTTTGACAAGGCAGCGCATCAAGACAGTTTCAGACAGCTACAATCATATCCAGTTTGAAACAGTTAACTTCTCCTGCCCTTCCCCAACAACTCTGCAAGCATCCCTGTTCCGCAGCAGCTTACCAGCTACAGCAGCTGGCTTGTCTCCCAAAGTCCCTCAAACTACACACAAACGGGGCACTGGCGCCTCAGGACTTGGCGCAGGAGTCGCTGGGCCCTCCTCCCCCAGACCGCGGGGGCTTTTCTGCGATGCTGGCTCTCCTGCCTGCACCCTTCTTTCTCTTCATCTTGCCCTGGGACTCTGCTTTGTCCAGCTGCATCGAGAAGTCACTGTAAGAACACGGAGCTTGGTACCCTGGCTCCTGGGGGTCGAGGGCGTCTTTGCTCAGCAGGATACATATGGCAGGAAAATTTCTCTTCACCGTCAAGGGGTCGAGGCCTGCCTCAGGCACAAGGGGTTCCCAGATTTCTTCGATCTGTTTGAAGAACACTTTGGTGATCTGGTGCAGCTCTTTGATCCTTCGTTTCATTATTTCCACACAGGTAATAGTCTTGCTAACGGCCTTGCCCGAGCCAGAGAAAACAATCT
>NW_008592354.1:0-3057 GCF_000691845.1 Merops nubicus | reverse complement strand
CCCATTCGAAGCCTCAAACCACAACAGTGGGCAACCCTTCACATCACTGTAAGCATCACCAGTAAGCCAAATCCACTCCCTCATTGATATCACCTCTGAAGGATGAAGTTCAAAGCATGTTTCTCACTTTCTTCTTGAATTTAAGTCTCAATGGCCTCTCTGGGTCTGTGGCAGGTGATGAAAATACACAGTCGCTTAAGAAACAAAGCTGCTAAACCCGTTTGCCTTTGCACTGTAGCACTTGAGAGAAGCACAGTTAAACATACCAGGGAAAAAAGTGGTTTAAGGTACTTTTCAGAGCCTAAAAAAAAACTCCTGAATCAGTACCTAGTTCTTTGCAATTAGTCCCATCCTTCTGAAAGAAGTTTTCCTCTGAGTTCTAACACATTATCTTCCTTAATTCCTGTAGGAAGCAAGCACAAACCCCTATTTAGCAGCAAGTAGGTAGCCATGATCCATTTCTTTGTCAGAACTCACGACTACCTCAATCCAGCACAGGATGTGCTCACTCTAATAGAGCTCACCCTGGCTACTACAGCTGCTTTTAGTGTCTGAAGAGCCTATGAAGAGCTATTTTTTACCCAAGCCCAGCAGCTAATGTATAGAGAACTATTACCTCCTGCCTCAGACATTTTGCTGACCACTAAAGCAACATGAGACTTAGTCACCTCATGAGACAGCTGCTCTTTACCTTACTAAGTGTAGGACCTCATCTTGTACCCATTCTATTTGGTATTAGTCTTTCCAAAAGACGTTATTAAAACAACACAGTATGCGATTTCTACAAATGTCCTGAGATTGCCAATACAAACTCCTTCTCCATCTCTGCATTTGCAATTTGAGTTTAAAGTTTATAGCAGTATATACATAGATAAATATTTTTCCCCTTAATATTTATTAATGGCCTTGCATTTTTTTAGTATTAAATTACACCTTCTTTCATTCTGACTCTTGGTCATCATGGATGTTCAAGGCATTCTCATTTTCCCAGGTGCAGATTTAATATCATCTAACTCTGAATCATCAGTAACCTTGTTGATTTCATTGCTAGACAAAGTTTCTCTTCTTAGGTCATTAAAAAAAACCCATTAATTTCAAGATAAATACTACAAACACTTAGATCCCTAGGAAGGGTATTTAACCTTCCTTCCAGCCCACTGCTGTCTTCTGCACAGCCTGTGCCTTAGCACGTTTACAATTCTTCTGAATTACAAATTCAGTTACAAACTTTTTCACCCTAACTTTGCCAACTAGCATATTATCAAAAGCACTCTCGTAGAATTGATACACAAGTTCAGTAAATCAACCAATACATGTGCTATAACAGGAAATAGGTTAACCTGCCTAATACTGACATCTTGTAGGATACTTCAAAAAAATAAATCTACTTAAATCTTTATAGAACCCCTGGAGTACACTAACTCAGAATTGTTTTGTAACCTGACAGCTTATCATAGAATCACAGAACCGTTCACGCTGGGAAAGTCCTTTAAGATCACTGAGCCCAACAGTTAACTCAGAACTACCAAATCCACAACTAAACTATGTCTCTCAGTACCACACACCTCTGAAATACCTTCAGGGATGGTGACTCAACCACTTTCCGGAGCAACGCGTTCCAGTGCTTGGAGCTAGATGCTCCAGTGCTTTGTTGCTTGGAGGGCAACAAAGCTGGTGACAGGGCTAGAAGGAACGTCCTATGAGGAGCAGCTAAGGACCTTGGGTTTGTCTAGTTTGGAGAAAAGGAGACTGAGGGGCAAACTCATTGCTCTCTACAGCTTCCTGAGGAGGGAAAGTTAATAGAATCACAGAATGTTTTGTTGTAAAAGGGACCTTTAAAGGTCATCCAGTCCAAGCACCTTGCAGGGAGCAGAGATATCTGCAATTAGAGCAGGTTGCTCAGAGCCCTGTCCAACCTTACCAGGAATGCTTCCAGGGATGAGGCTTTTACTACCCCTGAGCAACCTGTTCCAGTGTCTCATCACTCTAAATGCAAAAAATTTCTTCCTTGTATCTAGTCTTTAAAGCAGAAGGTGGTGATCTCTCCTTCCTAGTATTCAGTGATAGGACATATGGGAATGGCTCAAAGCTGTATGAGGAGAGGTCCAGACTTGATATTAGGAAATATTTATGAGGAGGGTGATCAAACACTGCAACAGGCTTCCTAGAGAAGTGCTTGATGCCTCAAGCCTGTCAGCATTTAAGAGGCATTTGGACAATGTCCTTAACAACATGCTTTAACTTTTGGTCAGCACTCAAGTGTCAGGCAGCTGGACTAGCTGATCATTGTAGGTCTCTTCCAACTGGAACTGTTCTAGTCTAATTTAGTTTTTGCCACATTCCTCAAAAAGAATCTTCACTTCTATGTGTGAATTATTCACTACAGCAACAGACAGCTCAGCATAGTCCAGGTTTTCAATGATGTTCTGAAGTGTGCTTGCAGTGGGATTAGAAGAGACACAACCACTGCTTAAAGAAGTGTCTCATTAAAATAATAGGAGAATTATTTATGACATTCTATAAGCTCTTGGCAATACTGAGTATGCATAGTTTTATTGACACACCTCCCATAGCTCACAAAGAAAAGTTTCTTTGGGATGATTAGATCATAGGTCTCAGAAGCCAGGAAGAGAGAAGTGGATTTACACATTTTCAGACTGCTCTCCATTACTTTCTTTTAATATATTATCTTCTTTCCTGACAGGAAATATTTTGGCCTTACATCCTACTCAGAACAACTTGAGGGTTCTTTTAATGAACATGAAAAGCTGATGTAAAAACTAGGTCATGATTTCCAGAACAGAGGACATTCTACTGAACTTCCACTGTAACAACACATTCGGAAACATCCCATTGTTACTGAAGGAAATTAAGAAACAGGGGAAAAAAAATGGAGTCACAGAAGCAGCAATCACTATTTCATCAAGTTCATGTTTCCCCAGCCAGCTTCATTTGAAGCTTTTTCCTTAAATTCTCATTCCTTGAATGGTAAGTGAACATTATTCCATTTTTTATCATACATGTACAGGGAATAATCATAGAATGTCTGGGCTGGAA
>NW_008592353.1:815-19459 GCF_000691845.1 Merops nubicus | reverse complement strand
CCGGGCTGGGCCTGGCTGAGGGGCTTGTGCTCCGCCGCCCTGCGGCCGGGCTGCTCCTCCTGCCCCTCCGGCTTCAGCGTTCAGATAATTAATAAAGACACTAGTATGTTTGCAGGGCAGGAGCCCGAACCTGCGTGTCTGCTAGCTGCCGTTATTTCTCCCTGTAAAATGAAAATAAAAGATGCGTCGCAAAATACCGTAAGTAGTTATGTTGTAGCGGGGGGGACTGGTTGGTTCTCCAGCGCTGCCCTGGGCAGCCTGGTCCAGGGCTCGACAGCCCCTTTGGGGAAGAAATTTCTCCTCGAATGCAACGATTGTACCGTTAGAGTTTGTCTGTCAGTACTAGTTTTAAATGTCAGTAGTTCCTGGGGCTTTGGTGCATCTTTAACCTCTGCTTATGCTCCACACAGTGAATGACGTTTGTGTCAGCTCAGTCAGTGGAGGGTCTGTCCTTCTGCCTGGGCTCTCATTCCTTGGGGGATGTTTCACATTTAGGATTGGTGTGAGGTAGGAACTTGGAACTGATGGGTTTTGGAGCCCTGTGAGAGGGGGGATGCTCTTCTAAGCGAGTAACTCACATCCTGATGTTTCTGTCATCACCTGCTGCTTGGTGTTTTGAGACTGGCACATGAATGTTTGCAGCTGAGAGAGAATTCGTGTGGAACTGCTGCTGCCTGTGGCCTGGCTGGGAGAGAATCTGAATCTCTTGAAACTTAGGGTGTTGGGAGGGTGAAGTTTCTGTTACACAAAGTGCTGTCTCATATCTTGAGTTTTTATGTATGGTCACTGCTTCAGTCTTGGGGTTTGTATTTATTAATAGCTGTATGTGGTTCCTAGTGGATTTAGGATTGGTGTTATTTAAGTGTGGAGTTGTCAGTGGTCTGCAGCCTTTACGTGGATGGCTGAATTAACTGTGGATTAGTTTCACCTCACTTGGTGGGAAGTAAAAAATTAACCCCCACCACAATTAGGTGGCATGTGAAGGTGAGACAGCTGGCATTTTTTTTCAGGATTCATGTTGTTTGTAGCACAAAGCAGTGTTCCTGTAGCACCTCAGACTTGCTGTGTTACTCTTGCCTTTGGATTCAATGTGCTGCAGTACTCAGCAGAACCCGAGGTGGGACCATGAGATGCTGCAACACTGCTGCTCGTGGAAGGCTGTACGCTGGGCACGCTCAGGTTTCCTGCCAAATGAAACAGTTGTTAAGCTCTTAGGAAGTAGCAGCCTCTAGAGGAGATAGAATTTACTTGGCCAGCATTAATTCCTCCACTACTTGTGCAGGATTGGTGCTGATAAGCACGTGGAGGACAATAAGAAAGGCTGTTGATAAGAATTGCTGCTGAGGGCCTGGTGACAGATCCTGTGATAGGTTTCTGGGAGCCAGTTGCCATGTGTGTTTCTCTGGAGCAGGGGGTTTAAAGAGGTGCAGCCCCTGTGGAGGCAGGAACTCACTCACAGTGGTTCTGCAGTTTACCAAAGAGGGAACAAGGATTTGCTGAGGGCATGGTGATATTGATAAGGGGCTGTGGTGAGTGGCTAGGCAAACCTGAGCCTAATGAGTTTTAAACCCCATCTGTGCCAAAATGTGAACTGTTTTACTTGTAGTCTCTCTGTTGAGATCACAGGGTGCCTCCAGGATAAAGTGAATTCCAAATTCAGTGCTGAGGTGGCAGAACTCTTTTGATGTGTCATCAGCTACACACTCATGCAGATGTCCTGTATTATCCTGACAGGAGAGTAACCCTGATTTTAAGATTATTCTTTCTGACCTGTCTCACTTGCACCCTGAAAGATCCCATTATCTGCTGCTAGCAGTGGAGATCACCATCAGAGAAATAAAGAGTGCTCTTCTGGTCATCCCAGGAGCAAGGAGGTCCCAGCTGCAGGTGCTTGCTGTAGGGAACAGGCCCTTTAAAGACCATAGGGAGGCTCTTCTCAGATCAGCTGCAGTCAGGGGAACTCAAGTGCAATGCAAGAGTTTTCATCAGAGGGTTCAGTAAATGCAGAAGTTGTGGTGAAGGAGTTGCTGGTTTGCATGCTCTGGTTGGTGAAACAGGGGGAGCTTGTTGTGAGTTTGAACAAGAAGTTGAAGTGAGTGAGGATATTAAAGGTGAGGGAGTAGCTGAAGATGGTGAAGAGAGACAGTGAAGAGATCATGATGGGGATATGAGGTGTAAAACTGAATGAGAGAGGAAAGTAGAGAATCATTAGTGAGAAGTATGTATGTGTATGGTGTGTTCAGTACAGATAAAAGAAAGTATATACAGTGATTTGGGGAGGAAGGGGAGAACTGTTTAGTGTTCAAGTCATTTTGCTTTTGGGTTAAACCTGTGAGTCCAGGTTCCTGTTACTGCCAGGGCTAAGGCTATCATCCCTTATCCAGCAGGCCTGAAAGGCCGGGGGCTGAGACCTTAAATTACAGCACTGGGAGAAGTGCAGAGTTCCTCTGGCTGCATGTCCCCCAGCCCCCCAGTCCCAGTTAAAGCTGTCACCCCCCGTTGCAGCCACAGGTAGGTCAGAGTTGGGGTCTTCCCTGCTCCCTGGCTCTCAGGATACACAGAACATTCATTTGTTCTTGCAGCAGCCTGTCACCCTCCATCCTTTGAGTGTTTACCCACAGACTGTCCCTGGGAGGTGCAGTTGTGCTGATCTGAGCTAATGTTGCGTGTGTGCCACTAAAAATCCCTTCCTAAGTATAGAATCATAGGATCACAGAATCATTTTGATTGGAAGAGACCTTTGAGATCATCAAATCCAACCCTTCCCCCATCCCTGCCAGGTCCCCACTGCCCCGTGTCCCTCACACCACATCTCCACAGCTTGGAAACCCCTCCAGGGGTGGGGACTCCACCACTGCCCTGGGCAGCCTGGACAACACTTCTGGGGGAGAAATTCTTCCCAACATCCAACCTAAACCTCCCCTGGCACAGCTTTTGTTTATGGCATCTTTGCTTTTTACATTTTCACTGAGTACTTTCCATGTTCTTTTCATGCTGTCACACAGGATTGTAAGCAGGGTGCTGTCAGTCTGCAGTTAGGAAATCCCTTCTGCTGGAAGTGAGGTGGGTTGTAGGCTGGAAGATCTATTTCTGCTGATTGCTACCAGGAGGCTCTGATGTTGTATATATTCACAATTCTTTCCTACAAATGCCTGAAAATACTTTCAAGAGTAGATTTAGATCACTACAATTTTAAGCCAGAGAAGTTTTAGTAGGTTTTTTATGTGTGTTGAGGAACAAACTATAATTTATTCAGTGCTTTGTAGCTAAGTTACAAGAAAAGGACTCAGGAACACTGACATGCTGGTCCTACCTTCCTGCTTTTTGGGTGCTTAAGGCTAATGATGTAACTGGAATTTCTCTTTTTAATTCTTTTTAAGCACATCATGGAGAGCATCAAGCATCCAGTACAAAGCCAGAGGTGTGGTTACAGCTTTAGTCAGCAGAGGGAGTGTGGACACCTGTATTAAAAGCTACACAAGGTCACCCCTGACAGCCAGGAGAATAGACTTTCTCCTAGAATTCCTCTTTTATCTATTAAAAAAACCCAAAAAGCTAGTTCCTTTAAGCATACATGTGTCCATGACCTCTGGGGCCAGCTGTAGGTGTTGCAAGGGGCATCCTGCAGCAGTGAGTGCCTTGCTGGGGCTGCCTGCTGTAAGAGGAAGGATCCTGAAGAAGAAGACAGAACCTGGTGGCTCTGTGAGCCTTCTGCTTGGCAAACTCAGCCCTGAGCTGGTGCCAAACGAGAGGATTGATTTGAGGGCTGTGGCAGCTAAACTCTGAGTGGTACCATCCAATATTCTCTCCTGACAGAGTGGTGAGGCAATGGAACAAGCTGCCTGGGGAGGTGGTGGAGTCACCACCCCTGGAGGGGTTCAAAAACATGTATGTGTGGTGCTTCAGGACATGGTTTAGTGGTCGTGGGAGTGTTGGGTTGACAGTTGAAATTGATGATCTTAGAGGTCTCTTCCAGCCTTAATGATGCTATGAAATGGAGGTGGAGTCTGGTTCACCCAACAGGTATATTTTGGTAGGAGAGGCCTTTGTGATCAACAAGAAGATTTAGGTCTGTAGATTGCGTATTAGGACAAATTTCTCTCCTTAAACAGTGGTGAAGTATTGGAACAAGCTGCCTGGGGAGGTGGTGGAGTCCCCACCCCTGGAGGGGTTCAAAAAACGAGTATGTGTGGTGCTTCAGGACATGGTTTAGTGGTCGTGGGAGTGTTGGGTTGACAGTTGAAATTGATGATCTTAGAGGTCTCTTCCAGCCTTAATGATGCTATGAAATGGAGGTGGAGTCTGGTTCACCCAGCCTTTCACCAGTGTGCCACCTTGTCTGTGCTTTCAGACTTAACACTTGCCCTCTCTGGGCTCCATTCCCCATGCTCATGGGCACGTGGAGTGACTTGATTGATGCCTATCAAAACCTCCAAAAGAAATTTGCCATGAAGTCAATACAAAGTGGATTTCATTTTGTCAGTCCTTACAGTGTTGCCTGACTCCTGTGGGAGGGCACTTGTGCTGTCCTGTGTTTGCTCCTTACCTCAGCACCCTGGAAACATTCCCCACTGCCTGCCCCCAGTTGGTACTGCATGGCATTGTCCAGTCTATTTCAGCTGGATCTAGTCCCCTAAATGCTCTGCAGAGCTTGAGACCTTTTGGCTGAATGCAACATTCATTTGCACTCATTTATTTTATGTAAAAGGTGAAAGTGCAGTAAGGGGGTTGTTTATCAGGAGCCCAGGAATTAACAGGTTGTAGCACTCTGGATTCCTTCAAGCCTGCAGAGCATGGATTTAGAAATATCAGAAGGAAGAGCTTCAGTATTCCAAAACCAGGAAGTTCCTAAAGCATAAGAGAAGAATTTAGCAAAAGGTCAAGGTAAAGATTGAGTCTGGCTTGACTGTAAGGTGCTCATGATGGAGGGAGTGAGAAAAATCTGGCAAAAATTAAAATGTGGCTGTTGTCTCCAGACAGGGAGTGAATTTTTCTCCAAATATTTGGTGGTGTTTTGCCTAGATATGCAATGAAAAATAGGACTTGTACTCTGAAGATTTGCTTTAGTGGCTGCATATCAATTTGGGATTTACAGGATGACTTGCTGGAGCATAATACCAACATATGCACTTGGACTTTGACTGTCCCAGGAGAAAATGGCTCGTGAGCCTTTCCTTAGCCTGGGAGAGGTGGAAGGAACCAGCCCTGCCTGCCTGGGTGAGCTTGTCTGCTGCTTTCTGGGGTTAAAGTCCAGTGAAATGTGGGTGCTGTGCTCGCTGGCACGGGGCAGCTGGAGGGGGCAGCAAGCTGAAGAGAGCTCCATTTAAGGAGCAGAGTGATTTGTCACCTCACTGACACTGCTTTTAAGTGCTGTGTATAAGAACAGGATGTTTTAAACAAAATGAGACAGCTTGGTTAGTGTCCAGTAAATGCTGCTTTAATGGTGTGTCAAAGTAACAGAGTTAATCTAATCCATTAAAGTTAAACATTAGCTGAATATCCCTCCTTATGTAAGGTTTTTTCACTTACACTTCCTCAAATCAGCTTTGACTGTATCAAGGAGGGAAAGTCCTTGGACTGATCCCCTTTGTTTCACATATCCAAAGCACTTTGGGGCTGAACTTGACCAGCCTCTGTGGCTGGTGGGGTCCAAGGCTTTTGGGGGCTGATCTTGCCCAGCCTCTGTGGCTGGTGGTGCAGCTTTCACCCCAGGGTAGAAGGTTTCTGTCACAATTGGCTTGGAGAAGCCTGAACCCACTTCTTACATGGCTTGTTCATTCTAGTTTTGTTTGGTGAATTGGTTAGCTGTCTTTAGGATAGCTCCAGATGCTCAAAGATATCCTCATACATGTGCAGGTTTGGTGTTAGATTTTGTAAACTGCTTTTGGGCTCCCTCTGGGTGAGATCACTCTAATCATCACCAGGCAGATGCTGGGGCACCTAGCAGAAACATTTCTTCCTCCCCTTGCCCCACCATACCATAAAGATTTAAACAATTTATTCTTACATCTATATAAATTAAATATTAACTTTTTTAATCTAATCCCACCACATGTCATTATTAATCCAGATGTTTTCCTGCCACCCAGGAAGGCTTTGCATATAAAGCATTGACATTATGAAATGAATGTTGGCTGCTGCATCCCAAGGCACATTTTTCTGCCTCTCCTGGTGTGTGTGTGGTTTTATTGTCTTGGTTTTTTTTCCCCTTCTTTTCATTCTGGCTGCCCTGCTATGACTTGTTTCTCATTTGCTCAGCCCTGAAGGGGAGATATTCTGAGGGTTAATATTCATTAGATGGTAATTAAACCAATGAAGGATAGGTGTTAATGTAACATGCTACATTTCTTTTGTAATTTTTGAGAAGGAAATGTTGCCCTGCATGTCTCCTTATTTAGGAATCTGTCAGAAACTAATGGATAGCTTCTTTCTTTCCCTGCAGATTCCAGAAATCTTTGAGGAGGAGTGCAGGCTTCTCAGAAAGGTCATTCTATACCCTCCTGAGCAAAATACTTCAGAAATAGTCAGCTCTGATGGTAAGGCTTATGAAACTGGGAGCTGTGAGGGGACTGATGGGCACCCCTCTGCACTCACTTAGTGCTGCCAGGACACTTCTGTCCCTGGCTAGTGGCAGACAAAGGTCATAGGCTCACAGAATGGTTTGGGTTGGAAAGCATCTTAAAGATCAGTCCCAACTCCCCTGCCATGGGCAGGGAAACCTCCCACTAGACCAGGTTGCTCAAAACCCTGTCCCGACTGGTCTTGAAGACCTCCAGGGATGGAGCATCCACAGCTTCCCTGGGCAACCTGTGTCAGTGTCTCACCACCCTCAGAGTGAAGAACCACCTAATTTCTAATCTGAATCTACACTCTTCCAGCATGAAGCCCTTGTAAAAAGTCCCTCCCCACCTTTCTTATAGGCTCCCTTTATGTACTGGAAGGCCACAGTGAGGTCTACCCAGAGCCTTCTCTTCACCAGGCTGGAGAACCTCAACTCTCTCAGCCTGTCTTCATAGGAGAGGTGCTCCAGCCCTCAGTCTGCAGCTCCATGTTGGTCTTCTCAGGGAAATGAGGGATTGCAGGGGGTTGTTTTTCTCTAGTGGCACTAATGGTGGTGGTGTTGGGGGCACAAGGAAATGGCAGAGGGGTGTCTGGCTCTGTGGGATCTCTTTTCCCAGGAGGGTGCTTATGCTGGGGTCTAAGGCAAATGCAAAACAGCCTTTGTGGTGATGTAGTTTTAGGACACGAGGGGAGTGTGGCAAAGAGGGGAGAGCCATTACCTGGAGAACTCAAAGCAGCAGCTTATGCAGAAGGCTGGGTAAATATCAGCTTCTCCAGACCCAGCCTTGGAGGGATCCCACCCTGCTGTGCACCCCCTCCCTGCAGGACCCCAGCTGACCTTGTCCCCTGCCACACTGGGTCACCACACAGGAGGTTCAGGGTGCAGCGTGCCCTTTGTGATCCTCTTCCTACCCTGGCAGGAAGGCTGCTAGGAAAGTTCTCATGCTTCCATCCTCCACCCCCGCCTCTCCTTCATGGCCTGGGTGCTTTCCAACTTGCCACCGAGTGCCCCCAAGAAATATTCACTTCCTGTTTGGTTTTTTTTTTGCTTAGATCTCCAGGGGCCTTATTTTTCATGAATAAAATATGAGCAGCTCTGGAGCCAGAGGGGAGGAAACCACTGCCAGCTGCTGTGGCCACCACGTTTTATTGCTCTGGTTGCTGCTGCCTCCGTCCCTGCAGGCAGGGAGACCCGGGGAGAGAGGAAACATCTCCTGGGCTTGGTCTAGGGGCTGCTCCTGGTGTGAACCATGCCCTCTGGAGGAACATCTCTCTTGATTGTACCTCGTTTCAAGCCGTTTGTAACTGAGGAATTTAAATGTTTCAGTTTGGACTGAAATTTTTGTGATTTGCTCAGAACGCATCACTGGCTGATGTTCAGTTGTCAGTCTCATATTCAGGAGATGTTTTCCTGGCGTTCCCTCCACCTTTTTGTGTGGGTTTATTTGTCCAGATGGATGCATAGTTGTCCAATCACTTGTCTTAGCTGAATCACATCTGTTTTTTTTTCCCATCTGTTTGCACACTTCATTGAGTTGATTTTTCATTAGCTTCATTTTTCTGCTTTTCTTGCAGCTCCTCTTGTCTCGGCATCTTGTTCAGAGTTAACAGATTTGATATGTAAATAACAATGTTAAATAATAGCATATACCCTCTTGGTGACTGTACTTCTGCTCCCATACTTTGAAGACAGACCTTTAATGGATGAGATGAAGGGGTGTCAAAGAGGTGTCAGATGCCCTGTGAATAAATAGCAGTGTGTTGTCTTACCCACAGAAGTATTGAATATGTTCTTCCTGGGCTCTGGGAACTGATAAATCCCTAAACATCAGTTGTCCTGGAGATTTCCAGGCTGCCCAAGCAAAGCTTTTCACACTGGTATTGCTTTTGGCTATTTGACTGGTACCAGAGCTGAGAACAAAGCGATTCCTACACCATTACTCCCTCTCAATCGTTTCTGAATTCTACCCCTATCATCTGAGAAATTCCTGAATTCTGTTCCCCTATCAGCTGAGAACAGGCCAGTTTGCTAGATATAAGTATGGTTTTATAACAGTTTCCAAGTGTATAGTGAGACTTGGCTTTCCAGTTCTGCATGTGTGCTAGTGGGTGATATTTTGACAGAATTTTTAACTGAATGGCTTAAACCTTCTTTCATCCAGCAACACACTTGCTGGAAAAAAAAAAGATGCTGCCAATATACAGGTGGCAAAATGGAAACAGGCAAGTTTGAACTGTCTTGCTAAGAAGAGAGTTCTAGCCTGGAGCGTGGCCTTTTGTCTGTCCTACTGAATGCAATTGAATTTTTCCTTGAGTTGCTTCCACCATGACATTTGTGCAGGTTTGAGGCCTGTTAAATAAACATGTTTTATACAAGTTTTTACATGTTTGTGCAGGCAGGACATTTGTGTGTGACACCATACAGGTTTACTTGGTTAAATACAAATTGACCAGGAGCTCAGAAGAAGGTCTTAGGTGTTGAAAAATACTACTTTTAACCCCCTGAACATGAAATGTAGATTCCCCCACCTCTGCAGTGGCTGGCTGGGGATTATTTGGTTATTTCACCCACTTCTCAGGATGCTAAATGGAACAAATGCAGTTGTTCAAGTAACTTTTTCAGTATTTCTGTTGTCATTTAATGTAAGATACTGTTTACTGTGGCGCTCTAGGAGCATTTTTAATCAGGTAACTCTCTTCCTAAGCAGATAGGAATATATCTATCACTATATAAATTGTGTGCCATAAGTCCTCTGTGCCTCTGCTGTCCTTCAGAGACAACCCTCTTTGTCTGCTCAGTGAATTCCTCATTAACAACCTCCTGAAATGCGTGCTGACATCAGGTGACAGTGGTGCTGAAAGGCCAGAAAATCCTCGATGCTGTCGTTAGGGTGGGTATGAGCTGGGCTCAGGCTGTTGGCTCCCTCTGCCTTTCAGGAGTTGATCTGTGGATCGATGACACAAATGCCACCTGCACTGAGTTCCTGCAGCTCAGGAGAGGTGTTAGAGCAGAATGGAGGAAGACAGAGCTGCACACACAATCTTTGTTGTCAAATGAATGTATAGCAGCTGTACAAAGGGGTTTGATTGTACAGTTTATCAGCCAGCAGCTTCACTGAGCTTCAGGGTTAGTGGATGTGAAGGTTTGACAAAATACCAGCAGAATACAGCCAAATACCCTTTATGAACATGGCTTGTGTAGTATAGACAACTGTGCTTAGTAAATCTCATCTCAGAATGGAAATATTATTGCTTATTGAAAATAACCTCATGATGAAGGTGCTGCAGAGCATTGGGTGCATCCACACACACATGGAGCAAAAGCAGTACAGATGAACTAGACACAGCTCATCTGGCAGGCTTGTAGGTTGTAAATTGGTTTATTAGAACTGGAATTTTATGGAAATGAACAATTGAAAAGACAGATCTGCCAGGAACAGTCTTTATTTCCCCAGTACAGCAGTCAGGGTAACCTTGAGCAAGGCATTTGACTTCCTTACGCAGCTGGCAAACAGGGGAAAAGACAATTGGAAAATCAAATGCTGCAGCAAAATGGATCTTTCTTGAAGAAATAAAGGATTTACAAGCTAAAAGCTTTGTGCTGTCTCTAATGGCATCTCGTTGCACCCCTGTTCTGCTGCCTCACACAACACAATGCAGGAAGGGGGCTGTGCACTTGCAAGCCACCACACAGCACATGCTTGGTTTGGAGTTGACTTTCAGGGTGGGTCTGATGTAATTAATTTCACTGAGACTGCTCCTATGTGTGAAGTTAAACCTACACTTAGGAGTTTTGCTAAATTAGGGCCTCAGTTCCCTGTTGAAATCAGCAGACTGGGAGCACCATGGGCTCAGGGTGCTGGGGAGGGATTTTGTTGCAGTGGGTGACAAAACCTTCTTTCTCCTTGATGTAATCACCCAGCTTGCTGGACGCCAGAGGGCTGTGGAGGTGGAAAAGGATTGCAAATAATCTGCTGCTGCAGAGATCAGAGGCTGGCTTCCAGCAGAGCTGGGTGGCAGCACGTCCTAGCCAAGCCCATGGCTTTGGCAGTCTGCAGGCACAGTTCCTGGGGTAACGAGTGCCAAAATTGTTGTGGGACAGGTCTTGTTTTGTGTAGTGAATGACACCTGCCTCCTTCAAGCCTGCACTGGTCCAGGAGAAGTATTTCACCCTTCTGTCTGCTTCTGTGGCACAGGCTTGTAGTATTTTTTTAGGCACTCCACACCTCTCAAAACATTAGTCTCAGGGCAGCAATGATGGAATTAATCCAGCAAAGTTCCAGTTTCTTTTCATCTGCTGCCCAGACTGACCTGCTCACATACTTCCAGATCTACCAGGCACACAAAGTGACTTTTGAATATAGCAATATAGTTTGGGTTTTGTTTTTGCAATGTGGGCATAGGGAGAGTGGAACTGCCCTGCAGGTTTGAAGTGCTGGTTACAGGGGTTAACATCTAATATGCTCTTTATTTTCTATGGAAACAAGAGCAGAGCAGAGCCCTGTGTTACAAACCTCCTTGGCTCTTCTTCCCCAGATCAGTCAAGTCAGCCCTGTGTAGGTGGAACTGCATGAGCTGGGGATTCTAAGTGAGAAAACCATCAGACTTCAACCCCTTCACTCCTGGGACCTGAAGGTCACTGCAGTAAGTCATTCTCAAGGCAATTTTCTCTGGAATTGCAATATGCTCCTGGCTTTGTTTTACAACCTTGATGTTACAACATATTAATAATCTCTTAAAACAAGCCCACTTGCAAATAAAACCCCACAAGGACTGATCATTGGTTAGGTTTTTATGGTCAGTGCTTAGAGTCTGCTGCTGTACCATCGTGTTTGGTATGGATGGGAGGGTGTGGGGTTCTCTGCCAGGCTTGTCTGTAGGCAACAAGAAATGAATTTTCAGTCTGTTTCCATGATGTTTTAAACCCAGTTTGCAGAGATCTTCATCTCTTTTCTTTAGCTATACATACAATTTGCATTTTAGATAGGTGTGGCATGGATTAATTCATATTTTTAAGTGTTTTTCACGCACACACAAAGACTCTATTAATTTATCATTTCCTTTCTTCAATAAATATCTCTGATAGTAATCTGCTATTTCTGTTCTTTTGCCACAAGCATTCTTGGATTGCCAAGAAAAGGTGCAGGTGAATTGCCTCCTGGAGCAGCCCAGAAGCCTGTTCACGTGGACACCTCCTCTGAGAAGCTGACAAAGAAAAGAGGCAAGCCTCAAGTGTGACAGCAAACAGTTACAGAGAAGTTTATTTTTCATCGTGTTAAGGGTTGTCTCATACTTTTTAACCTCTAAGTAGAATTAACATAGCTACTGCTTCAATATAATTATCTTAATTACCTTCAAGGTATTTTGGCATTGAGTTCCACAGGTTAATTTACCTTAATCGTATTTTTCTACTTGTTAACTTTGTATTTGCTGCCACCCTCCTCAGATTCTCTTTGTTCTAAAGAGGGTAAGAGAACACACAATTTACCTCCTTTCCTTCCTTTCTTTTCCATCTTAGAGCTCAGAAGCTGGCATTTTCCACCAGCCAGATCTGAGCCATGTCTAGTGCTCTGCTCTTGTCTGAAGCCAGGACTGCAATGCATGTTGGTGTGACCAAGCTCTGATGCTTGCAGGACACGTAGCACAGACTTCTCAGGAGTATTGGGCATAATTGGTGCATCCCCTGTCCCTAGACACAGCTCTTTACAGGCTCCAAGTGGTTCCAAAAGTGCCTTTCATTATGAAAAGGAGTGAGCGTATGCTTTCCAGGCACTGTAGGGACTGTACTGCACCCAGAAGATCAGGGCAAGGCACCAGTTCTGAAGGACTGAGAAGAGCTGGGCATTTGCAGCATTCACTGAGCATGTCTGTGAGCATTTAGGACTGAGTTAAACTAGGCAGCATAAAGTATTTTATTGTGTGCCTTCCACGTTTAGTCTGGTCAGCTCAAAGCAGTTTACAGACCAGGTCTGAATCATTGTTCCTCTTTCACTGTTAGTGAAAGGAGTTGTTGAGAGGGAGGGAGTGTCCAAAACCAGCAACTAGATTAGAATCCAGTTGTCCTGAGTCCCCATACAGTGCTCTGTAGAAAGCCATTCTCATGGAGATTCTGCCTTATTGGAAGATACAATACTATTTATGTACTGCAATTAATAAAACTACATGGGGAGGAATCTGAAGACATGTGTGCAGGCAGGTTCCTGGGTCTGGTTTATACCATGGCATTTGACAGACAAAATCCACATTGTAAAGGGTTTTCTGTAATAAATATCCTAAAATGTAAACAAGCCCCTGGCAAAGGACCAGTCTTTGTCAAGCTTTCTATACCCATGTTAGTAAGGCTGGGATTTTGGGGAGTCATGACTGCCCTTTCTGCCTGGCAATCACTGCAGCAGGCACTGAGTGAGGTCGTTTGGGGCATCTTGTTACTCTGCTGTCACAAGACAGATTATTTCTGTGGAAGAAATAATGGCCTTTTTAGAAAGACATCACAGGGATTCTTTAAACCTTTTACTGAGAAATGGCAGCTGGGACCAGTGGATGGTTGATGGGTTAAAACATACTAGGGAGGGAAGACTGAAATTCAAACACACAGAAGTCAGTTCCTCTGTACCAGAAGAGCCCAGTTCTGTTGCCAAGGCACATTTCTGTGGCAAGAGAACAAAGTGGAGTTTCTCTATCACCCAGTGCTGTCTCAGAGACAGGAGAGCAGCCCATTCCCCTCCATCAGTGCTGAAGCAAGATGCACTGGAGGGGAAGAGCTGTGTATCGATCCTATACTCATTATTGCAGTCTTTATGTTGATCAGGGTCTTTGGTTGCAACCTCTCCTTAATTAAAACCACACACGTGTTTGCAGGAAGGAGAAGGCAGCTAGTTGTGCTGTTGATGGCCTCCCACCTTTTCCATACTCCTCCTGCTTTATAGAAAACTCCTAATATTCCACACCTCCATATGGAGCCAGCACAGCTCTGGCAGAGCTCGTGAACACAGGCTTCCATCCCACCCAGTATGCAAAGCTGGCTGGGAACAATTGGCTTACTGGTCACGTTAGAGACTGGAAATCAGTGGGCATGAGACTCTACGTCATGCCAGCACCTTCATGCTTCAGTTTTCTCAGCTGAAAATCATTACAAAGACTTTCTGGTGGGCTTTGGGATCTTCAGGGAAACTGTGCCCTGTGTTGAATTGCAGTGTTGTTCCCTTTGGGGGGATATCTATATATAGCCTTGGTTTTGTGTGGAATTAAAGGCTCAGAACCCAAAGTGGTTGGACTGGGTGTTTCAGTGGTCAGTGCCCACAGTCAGGCCAGCTGCCCAAGGCACCTCCATACATGGCTTGCTGAAGACATTTTAAGTCTAGCTTTTCTCTAAGTGTCAAAGTTGGAGCTTGTTTCCCCCCCCTTCCCCAATAAACACAGCTTCAGTTGTAGGTACTGCAGTCTAGTTCTAGGCACAGATAGGTCCTGGCTCCCATCCCCCATCTTTGATCTGGCACACTCCAGTTCCTGTGAAGGAAACTGGACTCTTGCCTCTCACAGGCACTCTATGTTCTGTAGCTGTGGTAGAAAACATCTGGTGCTTCTGTTTGTCCTGAAATAGTATTTGTGTCATGGCCCAAACAACAGGGGAACAGGCTGGTTTGGGTATTTTTTTCCATAAAGTTCAGGCTGGCTCCAATTTCCTACAAACCCTGTTCAATCAGATCAGAGAAAACAGTAAATCTTCACACCCTGGGAACAATGAGAAAGGTCTGGTGGCATGTGTGTGGAGCAGCAGCAGAAGAGGGGGATCATTTCTTGACATACAATGAAAACCAGTAAGCCATCCAGAAAGACTTTGGGTTTGCAGTGCACAGAGACAGAGCTTGGAGGACCTGCAGATGGCTGCTGCTGGTACACACGGTGCTTGGGCAACTGGAAAATGCAGAGTTGCCCCATTATGAGTGATCTTTGTCTCCCTATCTTTTCCTGAGGATATACTGACCCACATGGAGGTGTACAGAGAGCTTCCAGAGGCTTCATAAAACAGGCTGCAACTTCACCTAATGACCAGGTACACTGGGAGCTCAAAGGCTGGTTTTCTCCTCTGTCTTAAATGTCTATAGAAAGAAATCAGCTGAGTGAAGCACAACATGATAATGTCCAGCTCTGGCCACCTCAGCCCTGCCCCAACTGTGCTGCTGCCTTAGAATGGGCCTTGGGGAGATAATTCCTCCCAATTTTGATTCCTAAGTCTGCAAAATATAGGTGATGTTTGCTCACCTTTGAGGTCAGCAGGCATAAAAACCCCCTTTATTTGTACAAGCCTGGCTAAGTGCAACTCTCATAGAATGCTTTGAGTTGGAAGGGGCCTCAAAAGGCCATTTAGTCCAACCCCCCTGCAGTAAGAAGGGACAAACCCAACCTGATGTTATACTCACTAGTGCCAAACTACCCTTCCCTCTCTCCATGCTCTGATCCTCCTGCATGACTTTGTTCTGGTCACGCTTAGCTGTAGATGTTTGAAATGTAGCTGTCATCCAGCCTATTTCTGTTTCAGCTGGATGATCACAGATGTGGGGTTTTTATTTTTCTTTTCATGAGTCATTTACTTTGTCTGCAAAGAGCAGCTTCATCTTCAGGTGAAAGATTGGTGATCTACTGACTTCAAAACCAGCACTATGCCAAGTGCTCCACTGCCAGTGTGATCTTATGTAGGTCCTTTGGCCAAGCATGGTATCAGGGGACAGAATTTCAGAAGAGCTTCAGTTAAGGGGTGCTGAATTTCTCTGAAAATCCCCTTGCCTTTGAGCTGGTGGATAGGAAGCAGTCTTTGTGATGAAAATCACATTGTTTCTTCAGTCCTGCAGCGTGGTCTGTGTTATTGTTTTGCATTTGTGTGGAGTGCTGTCCCACATTCCTCAGAACTGTTGCTACTGCAGCAAGGTAGTTTACTTTAAAAACAGAACAACAGGAACCAGACTGTGCTAATGATTAAATTATACTGATGGCTGAGGTTTAAGTAATAGTTAAAGCACTAATTTCAGTATAGGAAATACACAAAAAAAGCAGCAAGGGCTCTTCTTGGTCTTCATAATTAATGAGAACTGCCACGATCCTTCAACAGATTTCCACCCACACTTTCTTTTATGGTAACGAGTGTGCAGGAACACGCAGCAGCCAGCCAAGTAGAAAGCCTTCCTTGAGAGCACTTTCCATCACTCTGTAGAAGCCACGTCTGCTCCCCTGAAGGGTCCTGGAGCCAGCACTTGCCTGTTTTGAATCCTGGCCAATGGTCTGAAGCAGCACAAAGTCCTCAGACAAGAACGTTCCCAACACACACGTCTGATCCACACCCACCCAACTCGGCATCACCGGCTGCACCGAGCGTTTCTGGAGGGAAGATGAGTGGAATTCACATCACTTCACTTTCAACATCTCATCTGGGCTAGTTCTGCCCTACCCCTCTACCTCATGGACTGGTGCAAGTCTTGTTAGAATTAACCCAGGTTAGATGTCTGCAGGGTGAGGAGGGGAACTGCACCCACTGCCTGTTCTCTGCACTCGTTATGTAGGAGGTCTAGACAGTTGGATGTAGATGACTGAAGGGAGCTGAGAGGTTTCGTTCACCTAAGGAGATACAACAGAATCTGGTGGGTATCAGAGGTTTTGCAGTGGCTCTTGGTTGGGTAACAACTACCTGAGAATATGGTGCCACTTGGCCAAACTGTTGCAACTGTGCAAGGCCTTGGCAGCTGAAAAGCTGGTTACAAGAAGTGTCTGAACTTTTGTCTTGGCCTAGAATGGGTAAGGCCTGAAGCAGTCACTGATCCTCAAGGTAAGTTCTTCAGCTTTGCTTTAAATCACTGCTTTAACCTTGTTTCTCCCACAAATGCTGGAATTTTGTGCTTTGCCACCAAATACAGCTAAGTGTTTATAGGGTCACTTGAATGAAGAGTAAGAACTTAGGCTTTTGTGGCTGCATCTTTGAGGTGGTGGAAATCACATAACTGCAAGTTGACAGTAATGAAGTTGCACAGTATTTTCAAATATAGCTGTTTCTGGCACCACTCAGTTCCCCCAGTGCCTTGGCAGGGCCAAGGGATGTATCTAACAGGGATTTGTAGGTGTGTGGTAGGGCAAAGGCTGAAAAGCCTCAGCCCTGAAGCTGTTGTTGACTTCTGAGGTCCTGATGTCATCGTTTCATGGGGCTTCTGTGTAGCCTTTGGGTAACAAGTGCAGGATCAGGGCTTTAGAGGGGGTAACTATTGGTGACAAATGGAGAGTCTCATCAGCTCTTTGCAGAGGGGTGCTCCATCTCCTGCTGCTGGGCAGTGCCATGGAAGGACACTTGGACACTTTGGCCATGTCTTACCTGCTGTCCCTATTCAAACAACAGAGATAACAGCAAAACTCAAAATGTTTGCTCTTTTTGCTTCCCTAGTATTCCTCAGGAGTATTCCCTTGGTTTTTACACTGCTTTGACTGTGTAATGCTTCCATTTGTAGCCATCAAGACCTAGGAAGCTTTTTAATGATCCCAGCAGCTAATGCCAAAAGTTACCAAATCAGAGAGATGGATCAGTCAGGTGGAGACAGTTTTGACTGGGAGAAGCCACTTTTCAAAACAAAATCTATGTGTATATCCATAAAATAGGAGGGTGGCGTGTAGCAGGAGGTTGACCAGGCAAATGTCAGAGCCCAGAAATGTCAAAGATTGTGTACCAGCTTTCTACACAAACTGGTTTAATTGGAAGGCATGGCTCTGCTCATCTGTGTAAAATGAACAAGTCCTCAGATATTCCCAGGCTGGAAGTTGAGTGTCTCCTGTGCTGCTTGGTGCCTGGGATCATCAGTGCAGGGTTGTTTGCCTGCACGCAGCCCCTGGGAATAAATGAATGATTACTGGGAAATAGTAGTGACACTCTGCAGAATGATGGGATTTCAGCATTCATCTTCATCCTGCAGCTTTGTCTGGGAGAAGCAGGTGCAATAAAAGCTGAGGGATAGCTCTGTGGGAGAGCACACGATGGCAAAGAGACAAGTTCTAGTCTACAGGTACTTGAGCCACGTCACCACAAACGCTCTGGCCCCAGCTGATCTTTCCTTCTCTCACTGAGAATTCCCCCGAGAAAGTTTAGTCAGAGACGCAGATTTGTCAAAATGATTCAAGGAAATCACTTCCAACACCTGAAGGGAACCTCCAGGAAGGCTGGAGAGGGACTTGGCACAAGAGTGTGCAGTGACAGCACAAGGGGAAATGGTTTTAAACTGGAGGAGAGCAGGTTTAGACTGGATCTGAGGAAGAAGTTGTTCAGTCTGAGGGTGGTGAGACTCTGGACTAGGTTGCCCAGAGAGGCTGTGGATGCCCCTCCCTGGAGGTGTTCAAGGCCAGGCTGGATGAGGCCTTGAGCAACCTGGTCTGGTTGAGAGGTGTCCCTGCCCATGGCAGGAGGTTGGATGAGAGGATCTCTGGGGTCCCTCCCAGAGTGAAGTCTGGAAATGTCATTGAGCTGCTGCATGGACCACAGACTATGGGCAGGCAAAATATAACCCCAGGCTTGCTGCCTTTCTTTGTTGTAATGCAGACATAGGGCTGTAAATTATACATTGGTATGGAAGTTTTTGTAATAAGAACAAATTAGTGTATATAAGGTACAGCATAAAATTGCACAATTGATCAAAAATGAGACAGTTTGACTTCTGAGCAGTACCCAATCTGAATCCTGCCCTGAAGCACCTGGAAACATTCAAAAGGATTTTTTTTTCCAAAACTGTTTTACATTTACAATCCTTTAAAAAATGCATGGCTGTATGTGGCACTTCTCAGTAGTCTCTCTGGAGCTCACAAAGGGAGGTCACCATCATCACTCTTATTTTGATAAGGAAAGAAACTTGGAGCTAAGGATAGGAACAGGCAGAGCTGGCAAGCCCAGGCTGAGGCTGGATGGAGAAACGAGACCTCTTGGTGGAATCCAGAGCCTGACTCAGAAGCACCTTCTCCATAAGCTCTTCTCCTGGTGACATCCTGTCTCCCTAGGCAACTGCAGATTAGAGAGGAGGCAAAATATCTTGTACCCAGAACTGCAAAGCAGTGACTGGAGC
>NW_008592353.1:385-802 GCF_000691845.1 Merops nubicus | reverse complement strand
AATACCAGGGGAAGACAGCGAAGGAACAGTTGCAGCAGAGGCGTTGGAGTCAGGTGCTTCAGGTTCTATTTTTGACTTGGACCAGCCATCTCACTTCTCTTTGCTTCGGCCTCCCCTCTGCAAGATGGGAAAGGAGGATGCCTGTGGCTGCCTCGTGGGGCTGGGTTGTCTGGCCGAGGCCAGGGCTGTCAAGTCTCATATTCTGGATGATGCTCAGTCGAGCTCAGCTCTGTTCTCTGCTTTGCTGCCTGCATGTCGTGCCCTTGCACCTGCCCTGTGCTGTCCTGGGACAGAGCAGAGCCCCAGCAGTTCCTTTGGGCATTGTTGCCAGGTGGGACCTTCCTCTGTTGCTGCATGGCCTAGGGCCTTCCACCACCGTGTCTGATGGGCAAAACCTCCTGTGCTGCCCGTGGGTGG
>NW_008592353.1:0-323 GCF_000691845.1 Merops nubicus | reverse complement strand
CCTGCCCGAGTCAGAGCCGCGGTTTCGGGGCAGAGGTGCCAGACACGACCCTGCACCGAGATCTCCATCTAACGTCAGCCCTGGGAGCTCTCAGCAGAGGGACCAGGGATGGGTCTCGGCTCAGCCTGCCCTTCCTGGCTTTGAGGGAAGGAGTTGCCAAGGCTGCAGGTGCTTCCTCTTTGCTGCATTCCTCAGAAAATCCCTAATTAGGGCACGCTCCCGTTTTCCAGGAAGCCCCAGCAGCTCCTCTCCATCGCGTTCGCTCCCCCGTGCATTCAGGTGTGCTGGGCGGGCTCCTCCGAGCCCGGACGCGGAGGAGGGGA
>NW_008592352.1:0-7808 GCF_000691845.1 Merops nubicus | reverse complement strand
GGCGATTGGAAGCGGGAAGCTGGGGGTTGCCTGTGTTTGACAGGTGTCACAGCTCGAGAGCAGAGTATTTCCCTCTCTATCCCTCGCCTTTTTTTCATTATTTATTTTTTTTTTCCAACTCGACAGATTTATGAAGGACGAAGCACATCCCAGGTTCCATCGTGATGTCCAAGTTTGACCAGATGAATTAAAAAAGAAAAGTATAAGCATTGACAGCTGTGTTACAAAGCGCAATCGCTCTTGCGCTGCTGGTGGGGAATTGCCAGGTGGGAGCAGCATCAGTGGTGTAAAAAAGCAACGCTTTTTCCAAAAATGATTAATACCAGAGGAACTTATTTTGGGTTCAGTGAGGAAGTAATGCCCGCTAGGAGTTTCCAGCAAATACTGGAGTCTTACCAAAAATTTAATCCTGCTGGAGGAAATGAGATACTCAAATTAGGTTTCACCTTTTCATCTCTACGTACAAATTCTTAAACTAAGACCTGCTTTTTGCAGTAAAAGCACAAAATAGCTGATAGACTTCTGTAAGATAATAAGATAATGCTATCAGAATAAGGGACTATGTTGGCATTTTCCCAGGGTGCAAAAATGCAGAGTTTTGTTTGCTTTAAAAACTTGTTCCCTGGATAGAGTGCTATAAATACAGATTTTTTTTTTTTCTTGTTTTGGCAGCCACAGTAATTGAAGAGCTGAAAAACTATAACCTGCTATAATTTGTTCTTGGTTTTCACTTTAGAAATAGTGGGACTAATTAAATTTTTTTTTCCTGTTTGTTTTTATCAAGATTAAGGGAGCTGGAGTGAAGGTTTCACAGTTCTGCACTTCAAGCAGGAGTGTTAAATCACACACCAAAAAAATGGCCTTCAGAGTTGTCTCAGCATCTAAAGTGTCATCCTGCCAGCTGTCCTATGGTCCATAGTGTCTTGCAAGAAAGCAGAATGGTTCTCAAATTGCTCTAATATGAGTAGAATTGGAGTGGGAGATGTTAAAGTGGGGTCTTCTGCCTTCCTGAGGATCTAGCGCCAGCACACAGTGAATTTTTATTGATTATAGCTATAATAGTTTCTACTACAGTTTTCTCCCCAAACACTATGAAACACACCTGACTTAATGCCTTTGGGGTTTCTCCCAACAACACCTTCATCACGCTGAGGGTCTGGGGAGGTTCTCCTGTGCACAGTTCCTTGGCCAGTTACACTGCTCTGCTCATTAGCTGCACAAACCCATAGATCTTTCAATTTTACCATAAGATTAGGAAAATAAGTTAACAACTACCCCATCTTCCCTGTTTCTTCAGTCTGCTTTGAAAACATCTGAAGGCTCCCCCACCCTGACTGGCACGTTCATAAAACTTGGGGGACTTGTTGACTAATATTTCCTTTCCTGTTGGAATCTGCTGAGCTCTGCTATTGTAAATGCTCTTGCTTTAACTGCTCTTGGATTAGAATAAACTGAACCCACCCTATTGTTCTTTTATTGCATTTTATTTTACACATACTGCATTTTGCTGCTCTTCTGAGTGATTGGCTGTTTGCATTAAAATTTATGAATGCAAATGTGCATTTTTTTTTAGCACAGACCTGGTTCTGCTGAAACACAAGATGGTTACTGTGGCACAAAGGATTTATTTCAGCTAATCATTGGGAATAATGAAGGATTCTTATAAGTGATCTCCATATCTGAATTGATAGAAAAAGGAGAGAATTTAAGATTTGTTGTCTCTTAACCTGTTACTATGGCAGGAAAAAAAAAATACTCACAAGCTTCTGCAACCTTCAGCAGTGCTGACACACTATTCATGCTTAGTGACTTCTGAGCGTAGCACAGAAGAGGGCTTTGCTTCAGATTCTGTGCAATTTGGCAAATAAAATGAAGAACAGAGTATTTACCATTCAATGATAGAGCTATAAATATATACACACACCTTCTTCAAAGAACTGGAAGGAGTGGGAATTTCAGGGTGGATTGTCTTTTTGTAGTGATGTCTTCTTTAACAGCAATATTCTAACGGAATCGAGACAGAAATTGAGCTCATGAATTCGGGCACGATTGCTTCTGGAGGGGGAACATCTATAAGCAATCATCCTGCTCTGCTGCTACAACCTACTCCGGGGGCGCCGCATGCGCGTTCCCCGAGACAGCGACCGAGGCAATATTTCACACCGTCCTGGTGCTGCAGCTTTCCCAATATACAGCAGCTTTTCTTCAGGGCCAGTGCCGGTGAGGAAGCCATTATATGAAGATGTCGGCTTTTAACATCTTGATTTTATAGTTAAAGTTTGAAAACATGGCCCGCTGCTGAAGTTGATTTCTGTTTTGAGGTGGTTTGTTTTGGGTTTTGTGAGTTTTGGTTGTTTAGGAGTGTTTGCTTCTGAACTGGGCCAGGCTACTTTCAGTTAGACTGGGTTTAGAAATTACAGCGTTCCTACCAAACTGCTTCAAAACTGCCTAGAATTAAATGGGTGCTGCTTAGACAAGGATCATCTCAGCAGGGATAGTTGTCCCTGCCTTGGAAATTCAGTAGGTCATCCTCCCTAATCTGGCTGTGTTGCAGAACTCTGGAGGAAGGTCACACATCTTGGGGTTGGCTCTGGCTTTACCTGAAGGTTTCCACAACTGCTGCTTCTGTTGGGTTTGCATAGCAAGGTTTTGGTAGCAGGGGTCTATAGGGGTGGCCTCTGTGGGAAGCTGCTAGAAGCTTCCCCTATGCCCGAGAGAGCCGATGCCAGCTGGCTCCAAGAGGGGCCTGTGGCTGGCCGAGGCCAAGCCCAAGCCCATGAGTAACACCTCTGTAATAACATAGTTAAGAAAAGCGGAAAAAAAACCCCGAACAACTGGAAACTTTAGCCAGAGAGAGAAATGAGAATATGTGAGATAAATCTGCAGACACCAAGGTCAGTGAAGAAGGAGGGGGAGGAGGTGCTCAAGGCACTGGAGCAGAGCTGCAGGCCATAGTGAAGACCATGGTGAGGCAGGCTGTCCTCCTGCAGCCCATGGAGGTTAGCTGTGAGCAGATACCCCCCTGTAGCCCGTGGAGGACTCCATGCTGGAGTAGGTGGGTACCCAAAGGAGGCTATGACCCCATGAGAAACCCACACTGGAGAAGGAGAAGCAGAAACATGACAAACTGACTGCAATCCCCATTCCCCATCCCATCGCCCTGTGCCACTGGGCAAGGACAAGGCAGAGAAAACTGTGACTAAAGTTAAGCCTGGGAAGAAGGGAATGGTGGAGGGAAAGTGGTTTAAGATTTGGGGTTTATATTGGCAGCCAGATCTGCTTGGTGCCTGGCGTGCCTGGAGCCAGGTAGGTCCCAGGAGATTGATGCAGCTCTCCCACCCTTGTAAATGGGGAGCAATTCTCCTGAAGCCCATGAATTGGAGGTTTCAAAGACCAAATCAAATCAGGGTCTGCCAAGAGGGACCTGATCCCTCACTGCTTGCATACATGCACATCTCAAGCAGTCAAGTCTTGGATTCCCATACAGGTGCCCTGGTGACATAAACTTCACTTTCAGCTACTTCTTCCAGGGAGCATCAGGTGTGTATTGCGTGTAAGGGAACACTCACTAGAAATATTTATGCTTTTGGGCATAATCAAGGTGATTTGGTAGATAGTTTCACACAAAGACCTCAGAGCCTGGCTTTTTTTACGGCACCTTAGCTATTTACAAAATAAGGTTGCTTAGTTAGTTATTGACCTGAGGCAATACCTTTAAAAACCTGCAAATATTCATTTAAATATGAGTAAAAGGAGTGAATTTCCTTCAGCTGTGTTTGCTTTTTGAAAACATTCCAGTCAATTAGATTAACAGCTAGAAATGTTTATGGAAAGAATTTTAAGCCCATTTTAGAGGGTGTTCATGGAAAGCAACATTTTATCTCCAAAACACACTCATCTTACTGGGTGTTAATTTACGTTCATCAACTCAGGGAGTGCAAACCAGTATCATACATCTGATTTGTCCTGGTTGTGTGTTTCTCCTCTTTATCTAGCCTCTTCTCTTTTCCTTCCATGCTGCTTCCTATTCCTCTGCTCTGCCAGGGATGGGAAATGTAACATTTTATTTGTTCCCTTCACACCTTCTGCATTTCTCTCTGAACAGAGGGCTCCTTTCTTGAGCAACAGTGAAAGTAAACCACTATCACAAAGCAAACTTGGGGCCCTGCAATATAAAACCACTCCCTGCAATATTTAAATTCCTTTGAAAACCATCCTCTGCCATATGTCTATAAACACCGTCCAGCTGCGACGAGCTTATAGATTCCTGGAGACCATCTGATTTTAGCAAAGAAAGAACAATAGCATGTGCTGAGACAGAGTCAAGTGCCATCTTAAACATTTCATGTAGACCTTCTGATACTTTTTATTCTTTCTCTGTTGGCAACTGTTAAGTAGAACTGGGAACAAAGGTATATCAGTGTAACGTACTTACTTTTCTTAAATTAGGTTAATCTTTCTAAATAGTTACATGAAAATTACCGGGTTTATTACAGGACACACAGTGTAATTGTGCAGTTTAAAAGGCTGAGATTTAAGTTTCATGTCATTACTGCCTTCACAGAAGCAGGCTGATATGCGTGCTCCAGCAGTTTAGCATCATGTTCCAAATCCCTTCACCTCTCAAATGACCAAAAGAGAAGATCCAGAGCTCCTGCTGCAAGAAAACAGACCCTTCTTTACCTAAAGAAAAAAAAAATTGTAATTTTTAAGCATGCCATTTACCTTCATGTTTGTAAGCTGCTCCTGCACCTTACATTTTGCTGCTTCTGTTGGTTAATGCTTTTGGCTGTCCAGTGTCACCGTGTCCCCGCACAGCACTGTCAAACACCAACTTTTCATGTCATTTTAAAGCTCAAATTACTTCACCAATATCTTGTAAGTGCTTCTGCTCAAACAGCTCTATTGCCTGATTTACGAACGTTTCTGATCTAGTACAGCAATGTATAATGTGTTGAGTTGCTTGTATTATTCCATAACTAGACACCACGTGACATTTTTTATATTAAAATACAATACTGAACACTTCACTCTTAAGTCCAAAGTCTGAACCACAGTTTAAATATGTTTTTTTTCCCTACATGTACCATAGAAACTAGCAGAACTTTTGCACAGACCTCTTAAATGCCTAGCAGGTATTTATTTGCAGACTTCCACAGCCAAGTGTGCTAAAAGCTTTAAGATTACCTGCGGCACCTCAGTATTGCCAGTTGTCCTTTGACTGCAACCCATTTGGGGCAGAGGCCATATGGTTTTTCCTGCTTAGAAATGGAGTGGCAGAACTGGAACACTGACAAAACTGCAATAAACAATAGCAATGAACCAAGCACAATTCCTCTGTCAAATGCCTATTGTCAAGTACTTGTAGCAGGGATACTGTCATGTGGTGCATGAGAGCAAGATTTAGTTGTAAGAAATACCCAGGGAGAAAATTTCAAACACAAAAGTTGAAAAACGCTGAGTTGCACATGGACAAGCATGCTGACTTCAAGAGTAAATTACAACCTATGAGGTGTTTGTCCAGCTCAAGCTGCAAGTCCCTCAAAATCAGGATTTTATCATAGGACAACTATCAGACGTCTACTGTGAGCCGTGACCACCAATTCCTTACACATTGGTACTGGCAGAAAGTGGGGTATAAGTGAAAGGAAAAATTTTAGTCATATAGCAATCTGGCAAAGTGCTTTTGCATTTTAATTATACTGCAGAAAGGTCAAGGCTGGATCCATGTCAGTGAAGGGATAATTTGCTTTTATGGTTTATGAGTGTGCCTTTCCAAAACTGAAGAACTAAGAACTGGAGAATAAAATAATATCTTCCTGTATAGTCTTTTGGTTCTGATCCACTTTTAAAACAGCCTTCCAGAGGCATCATGAAGTTTTACTGGCTTATCCTGCATTTCCAGGGTGACCACGCAGTCCTCAAGGCAGGCCTGGAACACCTCCAAAAAACCAAGTGTCCTGGCTGTCAGTTGTGGCATAGCATTCACCATGCCAAGGGGAATCCACGCATGCAGAAGGCGGTCAGAGGGGACTCTGTAGTAGGATGTATCTGTAGTAAGATGTAGTAAGAGTACAGCTCCCAGTAAGACATCTTTAGCAAGAGCCTCATGCATATTGAGGTTTAAAAATGATCAGAAAGTTGTGATGGGAGGAGCTTGTCAAGAGAGGGTGACACACTCTTGTTTTGAGCTCAAATGTTAAGCACCATCCCCAAGTTCAAATATAGCTCTTGAGTTATCTGTATCCTTTTTCAACAAGCTATTTTCTAAAAATAAAAATAATATTTTTTAAAGGCATAATACTTTATCTTAGGGACTAGATGTTTGCAGTTGGGTATGGGATTCCTTTCCAAGGAGAAAGACCCAGGCCCCATTGTTTGCTTGCCAGCATTGCTGCAAGCCTTAACCCCCTTGGTGGATATGTCTGGGGTTGGTGCTGTGCATCTCTCCTCAGTGGCAGGACACAGCCCCGGAGCCTGCAAGTCTGAACAGATAAGTATGGAGCAGGGTGCCATACAAAACCAGAGAGGTAAAGTGATTTACTTAAGGATAAGACTCATCTCTCCTGAGAATACACCCCTTGATTGCTTTATCTCTGCAGTACTAATGGAGCTGCAAGGAACGGAGTCTCTCAGGCAGGGCAAGAGTTAATTCAATGAGAAAGCAGAAGGAAAATGTCTTGCTACAGATTTAATTCCCACAGTTGTCCTCTCTTACCTCTGTTGTAAACCCCAGGGCCTGCATGCAGGTGGGAGTGTTTCTGTTAGAAATGCTTCTGACAATAAATATTGTGAAAATCAGCATTGTTTTGTTAAAAAAAGAAAGGATGTGCACCTCCAGTGACCTCTATTTTTCACTTCACTGAAGTGACTATAAATGGCTTTACTTCTCCATCAACGCCTTTGCTGTGGACACTGTTCATTGTTTTTTACCTCACTGCCCATAAGTAGGTGCGCTGCATTGTTCACTCACGTTTCCAAATGCCACCTTTGCTCTGAGCTGGGACGAACTGTGCTCCTGCAACAGTGATTTAAAACTTTTTGCTGTGGTTATCCATGTGGAAGGAGCGCCCAGAATTGACACGAGTACGTTTTACATCCATGCTTCAGCTTGGTCCTCATTGACTCACCCACCAGCACAAGAACAGGGCAAGGGCTGCAGAGAGGTGTGGGTGACAAGGGTCCTGGACGGGTGGGTCTGTCCTTCCAAGAGTAAACAGGAGAGCTGTAGCCTGTCCCCACAATCAGGAGATGTCATGGGCCAAAAGAAGGGTCAGGGCTCAGCCTGGGTGTTGGGAAGATACACATGGGGCAGCACTTGGCAGGAACTGGGGAAATTTGCCAAGCTCAGCAGAGAGGTCTCCCCCTCTCTGGCCTTTATCCAGCCCTGCTGAGGAACAGCCAAGCCAGTGCCAGGAACTGGAAAGCGAAACCGCCTGAAGACAGAGAGGGAAAAGGAAAAAAAATTAAGAAAGCAAAAAGAGAAAGGAATCCAAGCTGAAAAGATGGGAGGAAAGAACACCAGAGCAAAAAGCCCGTGTGCTGGAAGTAATTTGTTCAGACTGAATCTGCCGGGCACTTTCGGTAGCGCAGGGGCAGGAGTTTTGCCACGGCTGGGAACATCACGCCTGCACCCACGGCTTTACTTCAACATTTAACTGCTCCCCCTCCTGCGCTGAGCTAAAGCCAGCGAACTGGAGGGAAGGAGGGAGGAAGAGAGAGGCCGAGAGGCTTCTGCGGTCGGCGGGGGCCTATAAATAGCTGGTGAAGTCTTCTAATACCAAGCGGGTGCGTCAGTGCGGCCCCCC
>NW_008592351.1:4568-4825 GCF_000691845.1 Merops nubicus | reverse complement strand
CCAGCAGGACAGAGCGGGCTGACGTGCTGTGCCATGCCATGGCATGCCGTGCCATGCTGTGCCATGTCGTGCCACGCCAGGGTCCCACCATACCTGGAGCTGGGGTCCCTGTGCCGCCTCCACGGGGCGCCGGTTGCGGAACCACTGGTACTGGGGCGGGGGGTTCCCTCTGGCTCTGCACTCCAGCACCAGCGTGTCCCCCTCCGCCAGGTGGCACGGCCGTGGCTGCTGCACGCTCTGCAGGCCCGGCCACGGCG
>NW_008592351.1:3926-4449 GCF_000691845.1 Merops nubicus | reverse complement strand
GTAACCGCTGCCTGGAGAGGGGACGGGGTGGCAAACTGGGCACCCAGCCATGGCAGCGCTCCGCAGAGCTGCCCCCGGGCTGCAGGTCCCTCACTCACAGGCCTTGGCACCCGGGTGTAAGCCAGTGGGAATGAGGAAGACTTGGGACATTGAGCTCCTCTGTGGGCACCATCACCCCAGAAAGCCCAAAGACCCTCGTGGCTGAGCCAGGGTGCTACATGCGCTCCTGTGGGAGCCACTCCAGTGCTGATGGGGCAAGCAGTGCCCCACGGGAGCTACCCTGGTCCCAACGGGGCAAGCAGTGCCCCACAGGTGCCAGCCCAAGGACACAGACCTCGGGTCTCACCTGAGCTGGGGCTGCTGCTCTTCACCTGGACGTGGGCCCACTTGGAGAAGGTGAAGGTGGCCCCGCAGTTCACCCGGCAGATGTACCACTCGGGCTGGCCCAGGGAGGTGCCCGTGTCGATCACTAGCTCTGGGGCCGTGGCTCCGGGCACCTTAAAGATGGGAGAAGGTTCAGGAA
>NW_008592351.1:2578-2885 GCF_000691845.1 Merops nubicus | reverse complement strand
CCCCCCCAGGGGACGGGGCGGTGCCCCCACCCCAGGCTGTGGCCATATGGCCACACGGCCCACGTGTGTTTTGTCACCTGGTTGGTGACAGCCCCCAGAGGTGATGTCCCCCCACCCCTACCTGCACTTGAAGCGTTTCTCAGCGCCGGCCGCCTCGGCCAGCTTGCGCCAGCCCCGGCCAGCATTGTCCAGGAGCTCACACAGCCGGGCCACCACCTCCTCACCCAGGGAGCCGACGGGCATGCTCCAGTCCCCCATGCTGTGCTGGCCACGCCTGGGGACACGCAGGGGACGAGGCGTCAGCGGG
>NW_008592351.1:0-2434 GCF_000691845.1 Merops nubicus | reverse complement strand
AGTGGCAGTGGCTCCCCCTCCGGGCGGGGAGGATGAGAGCCACGGCAGTGGCACGGAATCATAGAATGCTCTGAGCTGGAGGGGACTTCAAAGCTCCTCTAGCCCAACCCCCCTGCGGTGAGCAGGGACATCCCCAGCTAGATGAGGTTGCTCAGAGCCCCATGGAGCCTCACCTTGAACGTCTCCAGGGCACAGGGACCTCTCGAACCCACACCCCAGCCTCAGGCAAGGAGCCAGGGCCACCTTAGCCCAGCCCAGGACAGGGTCCAAGGAACTGGAAAGATGTCCCCTGTCACCTTCCTCATCCCCTCAGGGGACACAGAGAACAGGGCCCTTTGTGGAGGGCTGAGCCCAGGGACTCCTGTCCTGCAGAGACCCCGGTGGGACAGCAGCAGCCCCCTCACCATCACCAGGCCTCAGGGCTGTGGCTCTGGAGCCAGCACAAGTCCTGCCGGGCCACCACAAGGAGCCCGACGGGGGGTTAGGGGGGCTGGGTGAGGGTCCTGGGACTGGGTCCTGCCCCAGCTCCCTGGTGAAGGCTTTGGCAGCCAGGGGAGCATAGGAGGAATCACCCCGGACAGGGGAAGCACCCAGGGACGGGTCCCTCCCCCTCCTCCTCCCCGCTGGTCCCTCCCCACCGACTCGCTGCCCAGCACCAAGCTGTTCATGACAGCTGGGTGATGCTCACCCAGGCAGGCTCCAAAATGAAGGTACAGGGGCTCAGCACCCCCTCTGCTCACCTGCTGCTGGATTTGGGGTCTGGACGTGCTGGGGGGCGGCGCAGGGAGGACGAGAAGCAGGGCAGGAAGGGCAGGGACGGGGCACTCACTGTGGGACACAGCCTGGCCTGAGCCCCGTGTGCTCCGAGGGCTCACACTGAGCCGCACGCAGAGGAAACGAGGGCTCAGCACAAACCCCCCGCCCACGGCACTTCTGCTTCCCTCTGAGCTTCCTGTGCCACAGCGCATGGGCACTGCTGCAGCACCCAGCCTGCCCCCGAGCCCCCTGGGGGGCTGGACACGGGGCGGGGGGCACTGGGGATGGTGCTGGGCCCCTTCCTCACCACGGGAGGACCTTGTGGGCGGCTGCTCTGTCCCCAAAGCCCGGCTGAAGGCCAAGCAGGAGCTGCAGGGCAGCCAGGCTGGGACAGAAATGAAACACGGTGCCCCATGTGCATGCAGGACAGAGGCCACAGGGCTCCAGGAGGCCAGAGCCAGCCAGGGACATGGGGAACAGGGCAGCAAGGACAGGCCTGCCCCCACCACAGCCCAGCCGAGCTGGGGACACTCCCTGGCTGCCGGGAGGAGGCGGGAGCATGGAGGCAGCACTGCAGCATCCCCCTCACCTCGCCTGCCCCCCAAGTCTTCCTGCCCCCCGGCAGCACAGGCTGCTCAGCCCCCAGAGGCCCCCCAGGGATGCAGCAACGCCAGCAGAGTCACTCCCTGTGGAGTCATTCCCTACCCCAAACTCACTCCACCCCCAGGGCTCTTCAGCCCCAGCTGCTGCAGTGCCCACTGTGACAGAGCAGGACACGTTTCAAGGCACAGGCTCCATCTATGAATAAAAAATTGAGCTTGTTGTAGCAGACACCAAGAATTGTGGCCTGTGTTGCCTCAGCCCCTCACTAATCCCCTGACATGAAGAGGGACCCACACCGAGCTTGCCGAGGGCCTGGGTTTGCCACAGCCTCTGTACGAGGCACCAGCCTCGCCACAGGTTTATTACTCCTTCACAGCAAGAGGAGACCCAAAGCTGGCTGCAGGGCAGCCCTGAGCTCTGCAGCCCCTACAGCTTCTTGCCCTTCTTCAGCCTGTTGCGGTGCCACGTGTTGTACTTCCGCAGGCGCCTCCAATACTCGATCGAGTTGGGGTCCAGCTCCTCCAGCTTCTTGGGGGGCCCGAGGTGGATCTCAAAGAGCCTGGGGGCAAACGCAGAGGGTGAGAGGGTGTGAAGGGACGAGCACAGGAGGGAGCGATGGTGTGTGACCTGCGAGTGGGGACGCCTCACCCACTGCATCCCCTCATCCCCAGGGGAGGTCTCTGGGCTGCAGAGCAGTTTTCCTCCTCCCAGAACAGTTCCTCTGTGCCACTGGGATGGCACCTCTGGGCAACCCAGGAAGGACACCCCTTCTGCACAGAGCAAGGGGAGCCGGGCACCACCTACCAGTCGGGGTACTCGGAGTCGGGCTTCAGGGCCACCTCGGGGCCCTCCTTGAAGTAATTGACTCCCATGGCGTAGGTGGTGAGCATGACGGGGTCCGTGCACACCTCCGGCCCCTTCGGCCCCTCCTTCACCACGGCCTTGCCCTTGGACTTCATCACTGCCGGGACAAGGACGGGGTCAAGGCAGGGGACGGGATGGGGACAAAGGAGCAGGCGGGGGAAAGGATTTGGGACAGGAATGGGAGCTGGAGTGGGGACGGGAATAGGGGTCA
>NW_008592350.1:0-248 GCF_000691845.1 Merops nubicus | reverse complement strand
GATGAAAGTTACCCCAAAGGGGGTGAAATTTGCCCCAGAGGGGGTAAGATCTGCCCCAAAGGGAGAGGAATTTGCCCCAAAGGGGGTGAAACAGCCCCAAAGCCTCACCACGGGCTGGGGGTTCGGGTGATGCCCCATTTTGGGGTGCGGGCACAGAGGGAGAGGCGTTTTATGCCAGTCACAGGGGAGCCCCAAATTTGGGGTGCAACATCAGCTCCTCCTCCACCCCCCGGCCTTTCTCCCTTCCC
>NW_008592349.1:996-5944 GCF_000691845.1 Merops nubicus | reverse complement strand
GTTAGCAGGCTGCAAAGCTCAGCTCTGAGCTCAGGGGGTTTGTTGAAAATGGGCCTCAGGGACTGTTTTGTAGGAGCTGAGCTGGAGCCTTTGGCCACAGTGCTTAAAGACACCGGGTCTGTTCAGCATCTCCATGCCTGCCACAACAGGAGGTGTCTCAGATCCCTGCTCCAGGAGTGCTGACTCCTACAGATGCATGCCTGGCGTGGGAGCTCTTGGGAATTTTGGCTGTGTGTGATGCAGTGAAACCAAGCCAGATGCTGCCATCATTGCAGGGCTGGCTTGGGGACAGTACCCGTGGCTTTTAAAAGTTGTAGTGACAGTTAGTGGATGGTCTCACCTCTGCATGGGCAAGAGATCTTTGTGGAGATAGAAAGGACCTTTAGAGTAGTAGCATCACAGTAGTTAATAGGCCCATTGGCAGTGCATGGTGGTGGTTAGTTGTGTTTAGAGGCACCATCAGGGTGCTTGGAGCTGTGTAAGGATATGTGATGTTAAAGGCTTTGCTCTAGAATTTTACAGGCTCAGCCCAATCCCTGCTGCTGGCATCCAGGCTGGGTGGCTGATCCACAGGGGCTCTGTGGAGGAGGTTCTGCTTGCTTAGGTCCATGAACGGCCTCTTGGGAGCCAGTGGGACAGAAGTTTGGTTAGGTGAGAACTCAAGAGCTGGTGATGCGTTGGCTACAGTGAGTTGTTGACACCAAGTGTGGAAAGACACCTGGGTACTGGCAGCACACGTGCACTTAGCTGGACTGTCACACCACCACTGTGGGAGCTGGGCACCTCTGACCCGTGTGCATTTATCCACGTGCAACTCTTCCACACCTTGTTCAGCCCTGAGGTTGTGCATCTTAGCTCCACTCTCCTCTGGGACTGTGAAGAGAAGAGCAGAAGGTCCCTTCCTGCTGCCTACCCAGACCTTGCTGCTCTGGGCAGGAGCTGGTTTTGTAACACCAATGGATTCTCTGTGTGTGCAGTGAATAAAAAGACCATTCTACCTCTGGAAAGAGCCACTGTGATTTCTCAGACACTAAATGCCGTAGCAAAAAAACTCTCAGGCTTTCTATGCTGAAGAAAGGAGGTCACTCAGAAAATATTTCTCCAGTGAGGTTCTCACAGGACTTGGAAGAGTCCAACCTCATTTCATACTTGGGCATTACCTCCTTAGGACAAGGCCTGGGAAGCTCAATTCATCTTTGTCATTTTTTTCCTCAGGAAAAAACATGCACTGTCTTCAGGGAAGGGTTTCACTGAAGTGAAGATATCAAGACCTGGTCCATAGCCATGTGAGAGGGAATGCTCTAGCACAGGGCTGCCAGAGATCCTGATCTTCAGAAGGTCAGTGGAAACCAGAGGCTCTTGAGACTTCTCTTAATCAGACCATGCTTAGAAACAGTCATCTTCCAGCCAGGGCTGAACATCTTTCTGGAAATGTGTCTCAGCTGCAAAGATTCTGTCTAATACTGAATTTTCTCTGTGGTTTTGATTTTGACCCATCTCTCTTTCTCTGTCCCAGGCTGCTTTTAATCCTCTGATGAAGCACATCTCTTAGGTGATTTTTCTCATCTCCTGCTGCAGGGGATCTGAATAATAACTAGTGTATCTGGAGATCTGGGTCAAGTGTGCTCCATTAGTCCATGCTTCCTTGTCACAGCAGAATGTTCCAGGAGGACACAAGCACCTCCACCAACCCTCAGGGTGCCAAGGGCATTTCAGGAGGTTCAACAAATGCTCAGGCAAATCATCTCCCAGCTTAGCCTTTGTTCTTCTGCCCCTTTGGGAGGAGTGAGGGTGGATGTGCTACTCAGCAAGGCCATGTGCTCCTTGCAGCCACAACCACCTCCTGCAGCTGTGTTTTACCTAGGGTTAGGCTCTAAAAAAAATAAAAAGTCCTTAGTCTTGCAGGACACACAGGAAAAGGGGTAGGAATAATTTGCTACTAACTATGCAGTTTGAAATATCAAAGTGGTGGAGGCTCCACATGTGATTGTGATGGAGGCACATCCACCTTCCTCTCTGTGGAAAATAAAACCCTGTGGTGGGAAGGACCCAGTACAGAGTATTGTCGGTACCCACCGTGTCTTTCTTACAGTGAATCACTTGCACTACAGCTGAATGTTTGTCTGTTCCCCTCCTTTGTTTTGTCCTGGATTTTCTTTGTGAACTGTATTTGGTCTTGTTCTTTAGGCTTCTAGTGTAACGTGTGTTTCTAGAGCAATAAAAAGTGGCAGCTTTTTATACAAAATATTTGGCTCTGCCTCTTTCACGGTCCTTAAGCACATGGGACTCCTCTGGGAACCTCCAGGCTGCTGTGGTGCCCGTGTCACAGTCCTGAAGTGCTTCTCACCCCACCCACTGCAGCTCTCTGCTCTGCAAATCAAGGCAACATCTTGCAGTTGGAGGCAAAACTGTTTTATTCTTGCAACTACATGATGAACTTTTGCCAAAATAGCTACAGCTATTAATTGTTCCAGCCAAATCCTGGGGCTCTCGGGCTGGTTTGGTGGCTGCTGAGCAAAGGTTCACAGCCACACCTTTTATTTTCCAGGACTTCTTTATTTCCAGCCTGGTGCTGGTGAGCTGGTCCCATACCTTGGGTTGAAACGTGTGGAGTGCAACAGGTAGTGTTGAAAGATGGGAAAGGAAGGTAAAGTTCCAGCTGGCAGCTTCTACATCCACAGTGAGGTGATCACTGCTGCCTGTTCCTCTCCCATTGCCTTCACAGAGAGCTCCAGCCTCCACCTCCAGCAGCACAACCCTTTCCTTTGTTGCCCTTGAGTGTGTGGCCTGGTGGCCTGGCACGGCTGGCACATGGCAGCTCCTACCTCATGAACGACCTCCGGCCAGTCCTGAAGAAGGCTTCGATCTGTTCCAGGGACCTGCCTTTGGTTTCTGGAACACAGCAGCCTGTGAAGAAGACGTTCCCAGCACAGATGACAGCGAAGAACAGGAAGGGCACCTCGAGGCCGAAGGCTTCCTAGAAAGTGGGACAGAGAGGAGAGGTGAGCTGGTGCAGAGAGGGTCTGGAGAGGGGTGCTGGGCACCCTCCCAGGGCAGTACCCACCACGACGTGGAGGAAGAACTGGGTGAGGGTGAAGGCTGTCAGCCAGCTCACGACAACGCAGAGGCCCGAGGCCACCCCACGAGCTTTCAGAGGGAGGATCTCTGACATCAGCAGCCAAGTGATGGGGCCCCAGCCCATGGCATAACCTGCAGGGGGTACAGGGGTAAGGTTGAGGCTGTTGAGGCTTCAAAGCCCCCTGAGGAGTGCAGAAGAGCCCTGTGCACTCCTGTCCTGCTCCTCAATCAATCATTATTCCCCCCCATTCATGCTCTGTTATTCCTCAAGGTGACTTGAGATGTCATCTTTCCTCATATTTCAGTGACATCTGCCTCCCTTCCAGCTCCAAGCCCAATCTCCTTTCTCCATATCACCCTGCCTCAGATGAGAGACGTGTCCCCAGGCTGGTACCCAGCCCTGTGCTGTGGGTCCTGGTCTCACTGTCTGCACCTACCCATTATGAAGAACATGGTTGCCAGGAGGGGGATGAGGGTGATGTAGTTTGTCGGCTCTGCAGGAAGGTTGGCAGAGCTCACCAGGGTCTTGTTGGCAATGGTGCCATTCTGAGAAGCTGGCATGAAGTGGACATAGAGCCCCATGGTCAGGTTGGAGGCCAACATGATACCAGCTGTGGAGAGATGCAACAGCACAGTGGGATCGATGGGTGGATGATCCTCTCCGTGCCAAGGACTGAGCTCCTGGGAACACCTCTGCTCAAGAGCAAAGGAAAGAGACCACCCCCACTCCCTGCCCAAGTCCTCTATGGCTGAAAACTCCATTCCTGCACCTTTGCAGAGCTGCTGGAAATCCTTAAATAAAAGCTGCCCTTGCACAACAGTGGGAGAGAGACCTACCTGATACAAAGAGAAGAATCTTCCTCCCAGCTTTGTCCATCGACACGGCAGCGATGGCCACCGAGAAGAGCCTCACCAAGCCAACCAGGGCCGCGTCGTACTCGGGCTTCTGCAACGGCAAAAGCAGCAGGGAAGCTGGGACAGGAGAGCCAGGGAAAGGGCAGGTTCCTACAGGGGTTACCTTGAGTCTGGCCAATGCCTTTGTCAAGGTTATCCTGTGATATGAGGCCAGAGAAGAGCCTGAAGCTCAGAGGTGGAGAGCAGGGAGACAGTGAGGACAGTCCTGCTCCCCGTCCTCGTGCAGCCTCTTGCAGGGCAGGTGCTTGGCAGTTCCTGCCAGCCACGTGCTTTCAACAAAGCTTCAGAGCTGGGGTCTTAGAGCTCCAGGGGGGCTTGGAGCCCTGGGCAGTCATCACTGAGGACAAAGGCAGTCTGAGCACAGGCCAGACCCTGGGGCTCACCAGGATGACGGATGTTTTCTTGAATATTGACTGCAGGTACACGAGGACACAGGTGACACCCGAGAGCTGCTGCAGGAACCTCATCCCCACTGCGATCAGGATGGGCTTGTAGATGAAGGGATCCTTGATCTCAGCACAGGAAACCCGCTGGCTCTGAAGGGGACAACGCCAGAAAGCTGAGGTGTTACCCCCTCTGGGTACCACCATGGCCCGCAGAGGATGGCTCAGGAGTTGCCCAAAGGAGGCTGGATGTTGCAGTTTTCACACATCTCCCCTGTGCTGGAGGTGACCTCCTCACCTGCTTCCTGACGCTGTCCTTGATCTGCTCATACTCCCGACCATAGTCCGTGTCCTTGCCCCGCAGCCAGCACAGCGACCTCAGGGCCTCGTCCTCCTTCCCCTGGGAGAGCAGGAACCGGGGCGAGTTGGGCATGAAGCAGAGCAGGATGATCATGGTGAGCACGGGCACCTCCCCTGCCACGGCCAGCCAGCGCCAGTCCAGGACCAGCCCTGCCAGAGCAGCGTGGTTAGGAGCAGAAGGCACACAGGGAAGGGTGTCCTCCACCTGGGCA
>NW_008592349.1:0-965 GCF_000691845.1 Merops nubicus | reverse complement strand
AATTTAATGTAAAAAATCAAGAGGAAAAAAAAAAAAAAAAGATGTTTTTCATGTTTTTCTCCTAGCAAAGAAGCACTTTCAGCTGTATGGTATTGGGAAATTCCACCAAGCTCCCCCAAATCTTAGAGTATCTGGCAAGATCCTGCAGCAACCAGTACCCACGCTGGCAGGAGGTGCACATGGAATTCAAGGTGTGTTGCCCTTCAACCCTGATGAAACCTTGGCAGAACCCAGGTCTGCACGCGCAGTGGTGGCCACAAGCCCCTGATGGTTGTGGATTCATCCCTCTGAGCAGACACACAAGTGTGGTTACATGTGGGAAATCCTCTCCTGACCCCCTTCAAAGCCCCATGGTGGTGGCTGTGAGCTGGCTACGACAGGAAGGAATCCATCAACTTGTCTGAAGAAAACTCCTCTCCTCTAAGGTCTCAGTGAGGGTTTCCTGCCCTCGAACACCAATACTTGCCCAGTGCATACAGGACGAGGGAACCCAGCACTGCCATGATCTGAGGACAAGCGCCCAGCATGCCTCTGACCCCGGGGTGGGAGATCTCTGAGATGTAGACCTGGAGCAGGACAACACATGCTTAACGGAGCTGCAGTTTACGCTCCTCACCACCAAAACCTGTCCTGGGTCACCTCACGGCCAGAGGATACCCAAACTGCTGGGAAACCGTCCTTTCAGAGTGGAAACCTGGTGGGTCCAGGGGCATGGGCTGGTCCTGGCAGGTGGAGGGGAGACCCTTGGGGGCACCACCGTTCCCCTCCTACCCTGCGGTGCAGGAGAAGTGCTCCACGCTCAGACTCCCACTCCTGCCAAAAGGTGCCCAGGGAGTTACTCAATTCTCCCCTTCTGCCTGCAACACGAGGTCAGCGTTTGGTAAACGCGTGAGGAAATAACTACTGGGGGGCTCGGGGCACGAATGGGGGGCTCAGGGCAGGGATGAGGGTCATGTGTCAGGGAT
>NW_008592348.1:0-228 GCF_000691845.1 Merops nubicus | reverse complement strand
GGGGGGGACGCGGTTTGGTGCCCCCCCAGCCCCGCACGTCCCCGTGGGGAGCACGAGTGGCTCAACCCGCTCTGCCGGGCAGGTTTTGGGGTGTCCCCCGCGGCCGCTCGGTGACGAGGGACAAAGACAAGCATATGGCTGAGGAGTCCTGATGCCACAACGCGGCTGAGAGCGGCCGGGCGGGGACACTGCCCCGAATTCCGGCTTTCTCCACCCATTTCACAGCTT
>NW_008592347.1:0-392 GCF_000691845.1 Merops nubicus | reverse complement strand
CTCTGTGGAGGAAGGAGAGGAAGGGGGAACGGTGATAGAGTGGCTTGGAGGGCATCTGGTGCTCAGATAGGGTTAACCCACCACAAGTCTTCATCAATGATCTTGATAGAGTGTACACTCAGTAATATTGCAGATGACATCAAGTTGGGTGGGAGTGTCCAGGGAGTGAGAAGTTCAGGATGGGCATGGTATATAATATATATGACAGTAAGATCCATTGATCATAAAAGTAATGCAGCTTCAATATCTGCCTTCTATTAAAACATATATTTGGATTATGTCTGAAATCAGATGGTGGCAAGAAGTTTCCCTTTTTGAGCAGGTGTTTTAGTAAATCTTTTGTTTATAAAAGTATGTATTTTATTTTCAGAAAGTTAAATAGATCAATGCAT
>NW_008592346.1:414-615 GCF_000691845.1 Merops nubicus | reverse complement strand
CCTTTGGCACAAAGCTTTAGCTCTGGGGGCACCACGACAGCGATTCCTCCTTTGGCACAAAGCTTTAGCTCTGGGGGCACCACGACAGCGATTCCTTGGCATGGCTAAAGCTGGCCTGCAGGCTTTAGTCCAGATATTAAACCCAACAGCAGAGCGAGAGAAAGCAGGTCACTGGACTGGGTACCAGGCACGTCCTCAACA
>NW_008592346.1:0-282 GCF_000691845.1 Merops nubicus | reverse complement strand
CGACAGATGGGCCTTCACAATGGCTCTCAGGCAAACGCCAAGAACCAGTTGTTATTAGCCCTGATGGCCCAATACAAACTTTTACAGATCATCTCACTGATACAGGGTCCCAAATTAGCGTGCTAAGTAACAAACATCGAAAGAGATAGCAATCAAACCCTAGAGGAAAGCTGGAGACAGTCAGGGAACCCCCACAGCAGAACTGTTCCTGGAGCAGGCTCGGTTTTTGTCGCCTGGGGACAAGCAGGCGGCACTGCGGAGCTGGCTGTGAGCCCTTACAGG
>NW_008592345.1:655-22501 GCF_000691845.1 Merops nubicus | reverse complement strand
CCATTGATTTATGGATGTCCAGATTACGAATGACTACAGGTCATTTCACAGTGGGGCACTTTAGGAGGTAGAAGGATGTGCTTTCAAGCCTGCTCAGTCCAAGGGAAGCTGTCATCTCCCACTCTCTGCATTAGTACCCCAACAACCTGACTTTTGTTAAAAGGAAAAACTAGCCTGAAAAATTCTGCTAAAACAAAGTAGAATTCTCAAGTAGTTTCAAATGCCTGAATAAAGCTGGTGACTAAAAGGGCAGTGCGTTGGTGTATCACACTTGTTGACACAACTGCACAAAAGAAACAGTTGGAGCTAATCCAATGAAGTCATGTATTGTTGATCAGGTATCAGCTTTGTAAGGTGAACATCACTCAGCTGACAAAAGTATTTTTCCATAGAGCTGTTGACAGTGTAACATGATCACACATGATTGACATATTTAACAGAAAATTGAGATTCATATGAGATTATAAAAAAAATAACTGTAATTGTATCATTTAGCAGCTACACAAATGACCCCATTCTGCTGCAAGATTATGCAATCTATTTAGTTTTCATGTACAGTATCTGAATAAATTTAAACAATTCTACCTGATCAAGGAATTATCAAGTGGAAGACATATTAGGTTTAGCAATTCCCATAATCTCAGATGTATTTTAGCTGCCTGGATATCAAGAATCCACCAGGTAAATAGAACCATGTACTATATGGAAGAGATAGGATTTGTCAATAATGGAATTCAGCTCACCCTGGAGCAGTTCTGGGCTTGGTCCTCTCATTTCAGGGAAATGAAAGGACAGAGCCAGGAGGAGCACAATAAAGAAAATTATAAATTCTACCAAGGAGCCAAGTAACAACATTGGAAAACAACACCACTGGGCTCTTTTTTCAGTATCCATCTGAGTCTTATTGACCTGAGAAAGATGAGTATGAGGAGGGTGTTGAGCCACGGCATCAAGAGAAAGCTGTCGAGAGAGCACTGACTGTCCTGGCTGACCGATGCAAACACTGTGTATGAGCTACAGGGAACAAGAGACTGGTCACCAGAAAAGGCTGAAGATAAGAGGCTTTCACCATATCACACAAGTGGATTACAAAAACAGCACAAAAAGCCCCCTTTTATTACTGTAATGGAGCTAACTTAATATTCACCAGGGGCTACACCACTGAATCACCTGTACCACACTTCCAGCATGCTTCACAAGCGAACACAAATAAATAACAACAGTGTCAGACATGCAGCTGGAGGTACAAGAATGGGTTGGCAAACTTGCAAACCTTTGAATTGACCCTGAACAAGAGACAGCAAAACAAATGGTATTATTACACATACTAAAACATGATCTGCAACTTGTGGACTCCTAGATTGAAAACTCAAACTGTTACAATGAAAACCAAATAAATAATAATTAAATAGTTTGCTTTAGCCTATTAAACCCCACTGCAGCTTGCTAATTAACTACCAGTGGTCTTGTTACTTAGCGTTGCTTCACCTATTTGTCATGCCTAACAGCATTTCTTTTGTTTCAGTCCTTCTTTACTGCCTTTAGGAAGGGACACACAAAATTACTTAATATTTTATGTCATCCTCTAAAAATCATCTTCTATAGCTTAAAAACTAAAATCATGGGATTAAATCTATGCTGGATAATTGAACATTATTCTTAATATGTGCAAAGTTCAAAACTATATTGAATGAAAGCTGTTGGTATTAAAAAATATAAACTAATGTCTCAAAGAAGTAAGCCTTAGTCTTGATCAAATCTATCAAGTTTTCTGTATTAAGCAAAATACAGACTTGTCTCCTAAAGTACTCAGATGTTTCTGGAATACTTCAGAATATGTTATTTTGAAGGAAAATCTCTACAAACCAGGTAAACAGACTGCAAATCCCACTGACACCTCACAATAAACATATTTCCTCTTCCAAAAATACCACAGAAGTCCCTCATGTAGAAAAATCATGGAAAGCCATAATTCACTGCTTAGCAATAAAGGAAGAGCTTTCTGAAAATGAAACTGCTGAGATATTGAAAAGAAAATTCTTGGTAATAAAAGGTTACTTGATTCTTTTTGTTGATTTCAGCATTTCAAGTTAAAAGTCTTTACTCCTCCAAAAACTTTTGATTTCATAGAGACAGTAGACTGTTAAATTAGCCTTTAACTTCATTTCTTTATATCACTTTGTTAACTTCCAATGAAATCTCATTAGAGATGGATTTTCCAGCAGCACAATATAGTTCAAACATTCAGCCATGCAGGGTATTTAATACAAGAGCCACTCTATTAAGCCAGATAATTAAAACATGTACAGATCTACTAGATTTTATGGCAAAGCTGCTTTAAGATTTGCAGCAAAACCAGTAATGGAGTGACACTGAACAGCTTTAGAACATGCTTTCATGACCCCCCAGGAAGTAACCTTTCCATATAACTGGCTGAAGCTGGGCAGCCTGAGAGGATACCTGCTGACAGGGTTTGGACAGTGGGTAACAGCAAAACAAAAGGCAGTAATGCCTGTTCTGGAGACAGGTGTATTCCCTGAGCCTTCATTACTTGCAAATTTGGGGAAGAGATGAATATAAAATTAATTCCTTACTAATGAAAAGAAGAAAAAAAAAACCCAAACAACAAAGAAGGGATTTCAAATGCACATAATAATATTCATTTCAGATACGTGTATGTTGAGGAAAAGGTTACAGAAAAACAGAAACTAATATCGTAATGGAAAATACCGCAGTAATGTCATGCTGGGAACCTGTGAGGTCAAGTACGACACTGGGCAGTAGGACTGACTTACTAAAGGAGGACCTGCTTACTAAAGCCTTCCTTTACTGGTGGAAAAAGTCTCCTCCACACAGTTACATACCAATAGCTGGACAAGTTGGACGGCAGCAATATGCATCTAATCACTTTACACCCCCTCACCACTCCCCCTGTGCAAAAAAAAAAAAAAAAATTTTAAAAGGCTGGTTTGTCACAGCAACGAAAATTCCTCACAGAGGTGGAAAGTTTATCCAGAAGTAGAGAGTAAATAAACTGACACGGAAGAGTTGAAGTTCTGCACCAGTATCTACTAGGGATGACCACCTCTTCCTTGCAGAGTCCCGCTGGCCTGGGAACAGCCAGTGAGAAGCAAAGCAAGTTGCTCTCCAGGCTTAAATCTTTGCCCAACTCCCCCTTGAGCCCAGCAGGGTTGCTACATCCTCCTTTAGTATCCTATAAAACAGCCACGAGACAACAGCAATGAGAAAATAAGACTACATGGCACAAAAGAGGCAGAAAATGGTATGATCTGGGGCAGGCACAGAGGAAGCCTTTACCAAACACCTGGCCCAGGGGCAGGAGTGACAGTCACCCTGTAGCTGCCTCCTCACAACAGTCTGTTCTTCAAACCAGCACAAAATCATGAGTTACTAATAAGACCTCAAGACCCTGCTCTGAATGCTTTAAAACCCACAGAGTGAGACACCCAAATAGTGTTATCCAAGACAGCATTTTATAATTTATTTTAGGAACAATAAAAGCTACTATGTGTTTTTCACAAGCAAGGATTATAGCAAAAAAAAAAAAAAATTACATTTCGTATCCAGGACCTAACAAATAGATTTCAGACTTTGAGCTGACTGGGTCAGCAGTGAGTTGTGGTGACTCGATTAAATGAAATCCACTAAGTACATCCTTGAACAAAAACACTCCTGGAAACACTACTCTTTTGAATAAGCATAAGGTAATACTTTGTGTTTGCATGCAGAAGTGATATTTTCCTATTGGCAACAATACTAGTGTAGAATTTTAAATGTGTTTTTCTAAAAGCATTTTCAAAGGAGGTGTTTTTGAAAAGTTATTTTCTAAAAGCTGAAGGCGGTATCTGTTCATATTTAAAATATAACTAAGCCAAAATAATGCAGAAAAAGAAGAAGACTAAAGGATGCTAAGAACTCATTCTACTTCCAATTACTTTTTCTGTTGCAGCTAAAACTTAATTCAGCAGGTGATATGATTTGCACTTCAGAATCAAGGAGCTCCTTTTAACACAAGGATAATCTCTTGCTTTCAGCAAAAGATTAAAATAAAATTAGTTTTCTGTATCAGCTACAAAGATGGACAACATAAATATGTGCATTGATGGATAAATCGAGTTCTCACAACAAACAAAATGCCCTACAAAAATGCATTTGTACTCACGCTTATTTTTTATTTTGCTGTTGACAAGAAATCTGATTATTAACCAATGATAACATTATGTAACTTCTCTGATATCCTGTGATCAAATATCTCTGAACATGAAGAGAATTAAGTGACCCAATAGAAAACTTTTCCCTTTCTCCAACTCTAGTGGATCATTCCAAAGTTTTCTTGTGTGTTTTTAAGAAAAAGAAATAACTTGTCACAACATTGTACATACTGAAACTTAAAGTGGGACACAAACAGAAAAAAAAAGTGAAAAAAAACATCTTATTTTCATGCCACTAGAGTAAGGCTGATAGAGATGATTTTTTTAGCTTGCTTTGCAATGCTTTTGCAAACTGAAAAAGCATCACTGCTTTGAGGCAATAAGCAGTACTGCACATGGGCTCAGGCTCTGCAGTGCAGCTCCTTAGGGTGGAAAGATATTGAAAAGAACTAGAAGGAAAACAACTGCTTTATAGAAAGTTGCTGTGAACTTCACAGCAAACATAGCTTTGAATAAAAATGGAAAAGGACAAGAAGGAGAATGTAAGCCACAGCTCCTCTAAAGGACAACACAAAAGGAGACATGCTACTTGTAGCATGCAACTACAATATGAATATTAATGTACATCTTGAGAAAAATACAAGGAAACCCAAATAGCTCCATAAATAACAGATTTTTATCACTGTCTACTAAACCCTGAAATTTCTTAATATATGAAAAGTATTTATACGGGCCTGCAAAATTAAGGTTTGCACATAGTGTCTGGGGAAAATAGTGCAAATCCATCATGTTGTAAGACTCCTGCCCGAGTCGCAATATTCCAGCAGCCTGGGAAGTGCTGGGAGAGCCCTGCCTGATGCACTAAACTGGGGTTGCACGTGAAGGGAAAAAGGTCACAGGCACCAATTTGCTAGTACCAGTCACACCCCACATGAAGTCTAAAGTCATCTTTAACTTCTTAACGTCCTTTGTAGGAAGCAAATACAGTCTTTAATGTCTTAGTTTTGTGACAACTCACTTTAGGTTAGAAAGACTGGAAAGTAAAGGTCTGATATCAGAAGATAACTACTCATACTGCAAATTAAATCAGTCCTAGAATGCTGCTTCTGAGTTTTAGCAGAAACTAACTTTTAGAGCAAAGTTTGAGAGAAATTTTAATGAACTTCAAATGATTAACATCGCACATGTCTCAATACAACCATCCAACCCAGGAGCAACCAAAAACATTGCACAAAATAATTGCAGCATGGTCATATCCTCATAAAAATATTTTAACATCAAGTCAATATTGCTGGAAAGGTGAAGTTAAGAAAACTGAGCAGAGGATTCACAAAGATGTGACCTTACTCTCCTTTCTCTTTTTTTTTTTTTTTTTTTTAAATGTTGCCCTGGACAATGTACCACCTGTATGTTAGTTTAATCCTTCCCTAATAAAGATCACATACTCATCCACAAATACCATATGTTATTTGTATGTATATGAAATACAGAGTAACAATTGTCAATATACTTAAAAAAAAAAAAAAAAAACACCACAAAAATACCATCAGCTTGCAAGAAAAGAAACAAAAAGCTACAGCAGCAGGGCAATAAAGTACATTATTATTTTTTTAAATTAAAACAGAAATTACTGTTCTGAGATGAAAGCTGTTAATTGTACAGATAAAAAAATTTAGGATAGGTGCAAAAGTACCTGGAATTTTGAGACCTCCCGCATACTGGTTTTCTTTTATTCACTCTTAAATTTACATATACTTAGGCTAACCCTTCTCAATTTCAGTGAAGAAAGAATTACACTTCAAGTTTTCTTCCCCTGAAATAAAAGACTTGCAGAAGTGAATTACAGCCCCCTGAAAACAGAGATTTAATAGAACCATCAAAGGACCACAGCTGCACTATTGGATACCACTCTAATTAATATTACATAATCCATACAACACATGTGATCAATTTAGAGGTCCCAGGCGGTTCTTAAGTGAATGAATGCAATTTGTAAGCTCTGATCTGTCACTTCCACTTAGAGCAGAAGTGTCTACATTTCATATTACATTGTAATGCATGCTGTAAGCCTGTATCAGAACTCAAATTACTCATATAATGATCAAGCTCTGCAGACATAATCAGGAAATGGGGAAGACAGAACCTGCAAAAGCATGAGATGATGCCAAGGAAAGGTAGGGAGAGAGGTAGAAAAGCTACAAAACAGTCAAGTGTAACCTGCTTGGAAAGGCTACAGTTATTAGCCACTGGTTGGCACTGCAAGGAGGGATTTCTCAAGATCTGCTTTACTTTGGGGTTACTTTGCAGGAAGCGGAAAAATGAAGCAGCTTAAGCTGTACACTTCAAAGGAAAATTAGGTGCTGGATCCGGGAAAACTTCAACGGAAAGCTTTCTGCACACCTCACTTCCTACTGTTCTATTCCTGCAGTTAAAAGGAAGTATGGTTTCAGTCCTTTAGCAATTCACCTAGTAAAAAGAAGAAATATGTATAAATGCAGTGCTGATTAGCTTTGATCAGGAAATGAAGTTGCATCACTAAACCATAAGCAAGAGTTGCACTTTTCATAGTAAGTTTTATAAATTCCAAAATTTGAACTACTGACCTATAACCCCATTTAGAAAGACTAAAAGGTTATACTTGGTTAAGCTTGAAACCTGTCTCCATAGCAGAAAGTGGAAACCTGAGATGTAACAGATCCGAGATCTTCTTAATAGAATAAGTGTCTCATTAAACAAACAAACAAACAAAAAAACAAACCAACACACCCAAAAAAAACCCATTGCCCCAAAACAAATAAGACAACGTGAATGGTTTCATTTTGGCAAACTTTTAAATTAAACAACATTATAAGTGTTCAAGCACTTTTACAATCTACTTACAATCTACTTACAAATTTGCCATAAAATTCTATGAATTGAAAGACTTGCAAATCTCTAAATTTCACCAAAAAGAAAGCTAACAAGCCATTTTTGCTACTGGGTCAAATCCAAACACTACCACCAAGAAAACCTCTAAGACAATTACATCTTTTCCCTAGCCAAACTTCCCATTCAAGTAACATTGTTTTGTACTAAAGTCAGTTACAGCACAGGTTTGGGAAGGCAAGCTGTGGGCTTGCAACCCTGGCTCTGGTATGTGCATAAAATCTCATATGCAGCTATTAACCTTTTTTTACAAAGTATAATACCTACTTTATAAGATGCTGAAGCAATTAATGTAATTTAAAAATCATCTAGTACTGCCTCTGGAATAGTAAATCTTATGCAGAACTAAAATAAATCAGACTTAGTGTTCTAGAGTAAATATATAAACATATGTGTGAAAAAAGATACTATAATTACACTCACTAAATATGGTTCCAGATAATTATTAAGCCAGCTTTCATTGAAAGGAAAAAATAAAGATGAAAGAAAGGAAAATAACCGTTTTAGAAAGGAGAGGGGAAAAGCCAAGGCAGTGATGTTTAGCTGTGTTCCATTATGCCCTTATTTAATTCTGTAGCAAAGATCCCATTGACTTCTACAAGGGTACAGTTTGGCAGTAAAGAGACAAGCATAATTAAATAGTTTCAAAACAATTTTAATACACCGTTTTCCTTCCTCAACTCTGACAAATCCATTTCCTTCTTTTTCTTCTCACTTTTTTTTTTTATTGTTGTTGTTGCAGCTCCTGTCCACTTCAACAGAGGAAGTGGTGCTTCACCAGCCTCTGCAACGCTAGCTTTTGTGCAGAGAAAATACACCAAGGACCATCAAGCGCAGAAGATCATAATAATAAAAGTAAAAATGTATTTAAGTGACAATGTGGTGGATGTGAGTGAAGTGTAAGACTGGAAATGCAAATCTGCAGAGTCTGGTTCATAACAACCATAACTCATGTTTATGCTGAATCAAACTGGAAAGCAAGAATTAAAAAAGAAAAAAAAAAAACAAGAGAAAATCTGTGCATTATATGGAAATATCAAACCTGCTGTGAAGTAAATAACTGAAGTGATTACTAATTAGTCTAGCGTTTTTAAAAACAAACCTTTCAGAGCGAAAGCATAGCATCACACCAACTATTATACGTAAAATGAAATCCAACATTTCAAATACAAAAATTTCCATATGTTTTGTTACTCCAGAAAATGGACGCTGACTACTGTGGCAATGTAGATGGCAATAGGCAGCAATTATAAGGCAAAAACGGTCAAAGAAACACCTCTCTGTTCCACTACTCTGAATTACATATCAGAAAAATCTGTCTCAACGATGCGCAAGATTTCCACAACACCGTCACAGATGTTAAATACTTGGTGTTATTCCGTGTGCGAGTTATCTGAGGGCCCGGTGCCACCAGCGGCCTCCCCACCGCCCAGCCCACAGCGCAGGCGTCTTGCTCCGTTACGCTCAGCTCCATCCCACAGCTAATCTTTTTACACTGGACTTAATCCGGTTAACGGCAAAGAATGGTGAAATGTCAGAGTAATTGGATAACAGCCTGAGATTCTGTAATTATTTCATTACAGCAGCAGACGCTGTTGAAGGCGGGGGACGCCCACCAGCAGTGCCGGGCCCTTGGCCGTGCCCTGCCCACACTCCTGAGGGCAGCTGGCAGAACAACACCAGCGGCCTCACAGAAATTAAAACTATATTTAGGACAAATTTAATTTACATTACGTTTTTGTTAACTACAAGCCAAGTGGCTTACCATACCAGGTTTGGGATACTACACAATATCCTGACAGACCTGTCTTTCTCTCACGTTTTCTACAATCTCCTCCAGCTCCAGTCCCTCAGCAGCCCTGGGACTCCCCAGTTCACGCTCCCTCCATTTTGTCCTTCCGCTTGCAGATGTGTCCCCTCAACAACGACACGGTGCCGGGCGGGCTGGGCGTGGCGCCCTGGCAGGACCGAGCACCCAACAGAGGCAGGGTGGCCGCGGGGCTCCCTGTAGAGGAACAGTTCTGCACAGGGACCCAGCTGCACTGTGGGGACCCAGCAGCCATGAGAGTGGTGGTGGGGCCGTTGGGTCCCGCTCTGCATGGCCTGCTCTGTGCTGTAGCGCAGCCGCTCTGCCTGGGAAGAGACCAGAACAGGGGAGCGCAGACGGCCTGGGCACAACCAGCTACGTGAGGTCCCAGCTCAGACCCTGCTGATCTTCCACAGCTCCTCGATCTTCCTACCAGTTTTGTCAGAAGTTCAGTTCTGGGTCAGATGGACAGTTAGTGTTTAGGAATGGAAAACAACTGTTCTCTTGAGAAGAAGAGTGTTGTTTCACACATGTAATGAAATAGCCTGCAATGTTTCCATGGCTATCACCTAGTGCTGATCAAAACGGTACACAGATGAGGTGTCCTGCCTCAGATATCCACCAACACCTGCCTCTACGCCACATGCACAGATGCACCAGTGGTGGTAAAGCCAGATGAGGGGGTGTCTGGTCCTCCCTGGTGTGGAAGAACAGTGACACCTGGGGGAGAGAGAGGTGGGATGAGCAGAGCTTACTCCCTTTCCTCAGGAACCAGGAGCAGCTGAGAACATCATCTGCAACCAGCCACTCACCCTACAAACCAAGCCATTCACCCATTGATAAATTCTAGTTGATTTTTGAAAAGTAACTGACTTCTTAAATTTTAAGCTCTGGTTATCCATTTACTGCCAGCGGATCTGAGCATTTTGTGTTCCACCGTGGACTGGTGTTGGCTCACCTCGAGGAGCCAGCGAGGTCACCCAGCACCATTTCAGGCCCCAAATAAGGAAAGCACACAAATACTTCTATTCCTGTAATTAGTGATCCAAATTCTAAACTTCACTTACTACAGGTGTAATATTCTTTTCACAAACACATTTATATTTCCTTTAAAGGAAGTAAGGAGTCATAAGAGGAATTATAGGATCATTTTGGACTAAAATAATGAGATTTTACAAAGAAAAAATGATAATTTTTAAAAGGTTTTTCTTTTAATTTAAAACTCCCTGTGAAAAACTCCATACTTTGTGTTAACTACAGAGTGAAAATGTAAACTTAATGGGTGCACTCAACAAAGGGATAGATGACCTCCCACACTTTCCTCTTCCTTCCTCACCATCTGCACCACCTTCTCAACTCACACACTCGACTTCTTGCCTCCCTTCTGAACAACTTGCCTCCCTGGTCACACTGTTACTATTTATTTATTCATTCTTATCTTCAGGGCACAGGGCTGGAGACGGTTCCTGCCTGCACTGAACTGTGTAATCCACCCCCCACCCCTTCCCTCCACTGTGATGGACAAAGCCAAGCAGCTTCAGCAGACTCGGAGATGGGAACCTCAGCATCCTCCTCGCTCCACGGTCCTGTTGTGGTTGGTGCAGGCTGGGCACCTGGTGCAGCTATGGCAGCTTCTGTGGCCTCACATACATTAGAAATAAGAGAGTAAATGAACAGTTCCAGCTAGTCACTGGAATGGCTTTGTAGGTGCCCATAATGATAAGGCCTAATTATCTGAAAATAAACTGTAGATCTTGAACAACTATTTCAGCATTGCAATGGACTGCAGAAATAACTGTGATAACACATTGTCATCTCAAATGTTTGATTTACTATAAATCTGATTAACAAAAATCATAGTGAACTGCTCTGTAGTGAGTTAACTTGACAACAGCAGTTTCCTTCCCTCTGACGTGATTTGCTGCCCATAGCTCACAGCTATGTGGTTTCAGGGGGTCTGCATTTTTCTTTTCTGCTTTCTAGTGAATACCAAATGGCTCTGAGGAGTCATTACTTTTTTCAACTCAAACTCTTCTGGAGAATATTTTTATATTTTTGTAGAAGCATTTGAGAGAAGTGGTTCATAACAATCTGATAACTTTTTTTTTTTTTCCTTCAACACCTACTTTCTCTTATATGACTATTCTGCTATTCCCTTTCTGCAGAAATACACGATTCTGCAACTCCAAATCATTGACTCTTTCTAGATGAACTCATGAGATCAGCACTTCAGGGCAGGTTTATGATGCTGCTCAAAGTTGCTTTTATGACATGAGCAAGGATTCGAGCAGACTGATGCTTACACACATCAAGAAGTACCTGACAGGTAGTGCTGTTATAGCAGCAATGTTCACAAGCCTTTGCTCCTCCTGAAGATTACCTTCCTGTTTTAAGGTTAGGAAGCAGAAACCAGCGCAGGTAGTTTAAAATTTTCCCAGACAGAATTAGTGATTTTATTCTGTATAAAGCAGTGATAGCAGTGAATCTCAAATCACTAATAAGAAAATTGACTGTTTCTGAACAATGATTCAAAAATTTCAATTAGTGGACATGTTTCATGTAATCAGTGTAGAAGAGAGAATAAATCTACTTGAACTAATGTAGCGATATACCTGTAGAAGTCACAAATTTCAGATCTCATTTCACCTTAGAAACAGTGACCATGTGGTTACTTGTAGCAGCAAATCAAACTGTCACAGGCAACACCAATACCTAACACACACAGACAAGCAAGCAGACATAATCTTGCTGCTCTCTGTATCTCTTCTTGACAGGAACACTTGCTCAGACTGCAGGAATGAAATCCTGCTGCAGTTGTGCTAATGGTATACAGTCATCTCAGCTCATATAGCCAAAAGCAAAGCCAAATACTCCCTGATGGAAGCAATCATAACATTTTGCCTGTGCATTAGGATGTTTCCCACTTGAATGCAACTAGAGGATACGGTCAACAAATCAGAACAAAAGATGATAGGAAGTATTTATGCCATGATAAGGTCTGGAAGAATACATGAATGACATGTTGAAGCTGAGTGGAACAACATCCGTCAGATAACAATCTTACAAGCTTCCTTACTAAATAAGGAAAGGACTGAACAATGTTTTATAATAATCAGAAGTGGAAATTCCAAGCACTATTACAACGTAGCCACTCCCTGTAAGTTCAGAGTATAGTTTTACAAAGCAGCTTATTAAAAAATATTTCCCTTTAATCACATATAAAAGAGCCCATAAAGTGGGAGAAGTATGGTGCAAACTTAGTGAATCAACCTCACAAACCATAAAAAGGTGTACTTTTTTGCACAGTTACATGCAAAATTTACAGCCCTTACAACAACCAGATGACTTTTTAGTCATTCACACTCAGGATGCATTAGGACTGCATTAACTCACTCAGCTCACACGTTGCAATTATTAGAGTCCCAAAAAAACTACTGGTCAGGGAAAAACTGAACGCCTTGAAAATTTTCATTATTAATAATATATGATCCAAACACTATTGCATTCTTAAAGCTAGGAAGAGTCATGGGATCAAAAGAAAACAAACCCTAATTATCAAATACGGAATCACTAAATTCATAACTATTGAAAAAAAAAAGTTTTATGCAGGTGTAGATCACTTCATACACTCTAGGAATAAAGAAATTCAACGACCTTTTGAAAAACTGCATTTGTAAGGTGGAGTTGCATATAAAAAAATAAGCAAATAAACAAAAGTATGAGGGCTCCCTGTTCAGACAGGCCCAGTCTTAAGCCTCACATTTTAAGTGAATGGGATGAATTTTCAAATGCTTCCAAGTGCTTAGAAATTTAATTGGATGTGAAAAATGCCAAGGAGTTCAAAAGTGTTATGTGATATAAATAAAATCATTTCTTGTGAAAGATGTTGCAGTATTGCATTTTATTTTCATACAAAATGTTGGAAATGGTCTCTAACAGTTTTAGCAAAGATGGATCACTGCTCTAAAAGGATGAAATGGACAAGGGGAAAAATAAATATAAGTAGAGGCCAGAGCCTGATATAGCTGAACTTAAAAAGAGAGACCTCATTTTTCTTTCCATCCTGAACATTACAGCTGTAACAGCTTTATTACTACAGCTTTATATATGTTTACATTTTTTGCTGATTGTTGGCATTACAGCCACATCTGGTATCATTTTTCTTAACTTGCCTTATTACCATTTGTAACATGTTTCCCCCTACTCCCTGAGCCTCTCAAGGATCAATCTTGCCTTGCCATTCCACCCCATCTTGCCCTCCTACCTTCTCCTCTAAGTGTCATACTTTCTAGAGACCTTCTTTCAAGAAGTAATGACAACACGAACAATTTTTTTCCACTTTAAAAAAAAAATAAATTCTTTCTTTATTTTTTTTTTTCCCCCTGCAGCTAAGAAAGAATGCAGACAGAAGGGCTGATTTGCCAGCCTGACTTCTTGGCTGTGCTAGCTCCACTCTTGTAACCCTAATTCCAACTCCCTCTCTGATCTGCTCACCAAACAACATCTTTAATTATATCATGCTGGTAGTACCAGGCCCAGATAACTATTTCGCTGGCAGAGTTTTCCTAAACTGACCCCACGGCCAATATCTCAGCTTCCACAGTTTAAAATAAATTTCAGGCTACAGAGTACAAATTTATCACCTGGGAAACACTCCCCTCCTTCATTCAGCACTGAGTTACGGGGAAACTGTCATCCTCAGAAGCACATCCCCATCAAAGAAAAACTACAGTGCCTCCTTTCCTTCTTCCATGTTTTTAGTTCCAAGTAATTAAGAATCTGTGACTTTTGCACATTTTCACACTAATTCAGAACATACAAAATATTTTTTTATCTTTAAAACCTGAAGGAATCTTCCACTCCTGCTATTAATTAAAGACAAAGTTCTGGACTTTTTTTTTTTGGGCTAGAGGAATCAAATTTGCCATTATAATAGGGTATAGCTTACTGTGAAAATAAAAAATAACTCCAAACAGAGAAAGAAATAAATAGTTTAAACTGTCTCAGTTATTCATAAAATACTTGTTTTGCACCAGCATTTATACAGGAAAATGAAATGAAATCTTATAGAGCAAAACTAAAATTTCGTGACTGCCGAAGGAATTGCCAGGGACAGAGCATGGGGAAATGTTTCTATCAAGAAGGTAGCAAGTCTAAACTTGGAAAATCTTCTTCTTCTACTGTCCTTGTAAGCATCTAATAGGTAGTTATTCTGTTAGGAAAAAATCTATCTAATTAAAGCCCCTGCATAGGAAAAAAAACTCCAACAAACCAGCCTGCTAATCCTCTCTAGCAAGACTTCAGAAAATGGGAAACTTTCTTCTGGGGTGGTTCTGATTCGATCTACTGTCAATTTGTGGTGGACTTGTGACTGTTGGAGAAGTTTGGACTCAGTGGCTACGGGACAAAATCGTAGCTTCGTCACATGAAAACAGTAATTGCATCCCAAAACTAAGTATTTACATCACAGTGGAGGTTTGGAGCCATGACAAAGGGCAGAGCCTCCACTGTGTGATAAGTAACAAGCAGAAGGACCCTGTTGCAAAGACATTCTCATTTAACAATGTACTCTGTTGAGGTAGCAATACTGAGCTCCCAGAGTTTTTCAAGGACTTGACTTCAATGCCAACATCCTCCATGAGCTACCCATTGCAGAAAATTCACCTAGTGGAGAGTAGGGCCATAAATTAAGAAAAAATTTTAACAACTGAAAGGTTAATGGTTTTGTTAAGACATTTTGCTCTAGTCTATCACGGTGTTTAAAGGTCAAGTAATATGAATATTTCTAGGGGCACTGAAAAACACAGGTGTGGTTCCTTACACAGATTTGCTGAAAATGAGTATGTTTGAGGAAGCTTTTAAAGGTGGAGAGAAAATTACTCCACCTGTGGAAACCACAGCATCTCCTTGTGATCACATCACAGTCAATGCCTGCATTTTGGGTTTCTTCCTCCAAAGTGTCCTAATTCCAACACAAGAAATTACAAATTAAGAGATCTTTTCAGTGTAGATTTGTTGACATTTAATTCCATTTGGAGTGCACTACATAAAGTTTTCCCCCTGACATCCTATTTACTCCTGTCACTTAGAGGCACTCGTGGTCTTTGAAAAGACCTGTCAGAACAGGCAGGTGGTTGTCATTTGATTTTGACATACAGGTTTTTAGAAAAAGAAATTATGAGAATCATGTCTCTGGTGGTATGTATGGTTTCTGAAGTTTAATGTGTGCTGCCACAACCTAAGAGATGATAAAAAACGATGCTTTTTGTTCTTCACCTACAACATAATTATGCCTATTTGGTGAGAACTCTAACCTAAAGTAAACAAGATTTGATTTTTGTGACAGTTTAAGGACAAAGTAACAAAGCTTCTAGACAGATAAAATATTATTCATTAAACCAATTAGCATATTCAGGAAAACATGATAATTTCTCTGACCTGAAGAAGGGTCTGCCTTCTCCAAAGTCTACCATCTGCTTCCAGCTCTAAACTTAAAGTGTGCCTTAAAAAAACTCATATAAGGGATTTCTTTCCAAGACCACACCTAAGGAAGCACAGCTGTACATGGATGCACTGAGCAGTTCTGAGTCAAGACATCTCAAAACACCAAAGACCAGATGCTTCAGAACACCAGTGACCGAGCCACCAACCTTGTTTACGGGGAGTCACCCCAGCCTCGCCTGACTGTGTGCTCAGATACTGAATGTGCAAACCCTGCTTAGTCTGAAACATCAAAAACATCTCAGCCTAAATTGACATGGTATCATAAGGCCGAAACTGATAAACAAATCCAGTGAATCTTTTTAAGCAACTGAGGAAATAGGAAGACAAGCTTTTCTCCTGTTTTTTTCTCCTCTCCAGCCCCCGAACACACTACGTTTAGAAAATTTGGAAAAAAAAAAATCCAGGGGTGAAGAGAACTGCAGTGAATATGCACATCAGTAAAAGAGAAAAAATAATAAAGGAGCGTCAGAAGAGTTTTCCCTATGAGGTGTTTAATGTCCCCTGCCTCAGCACAGGTATCAGCAGAGACGAAGGGACTCCAGTACTACGCTTCAATGCAATTGCTCAACCTGCAATGTAAAAACGTGCACAGTTCTGAACCCTTCAAACATTTCTTCCCCCCATTACTTTGCAAAAGATGTGCAGTGATATTTTTGTGTTTTACTTCCAACTCTTTAATGAAAATAAAAAGTAAGAGTTAACCTACAAGCTGCAAAGACACTTTTCAGAAAGTCCAGTTATCATGATATTCAGAAAGGCTCTGTGGCTTAGACTAACTCTGCCAACCCTAGAAAAGACAACAGGTGGTATAAATAAAAAAAAAAAACTTGGCCTCAGTTCCACATGCCTTGATTATTTATTCCTGTTTTCTGAATCAGAGTCTGGAGCTGGGCAGATAAAGGACTGGGACAGCAGACAATGCAACTGGCTAGTGGTAATGACAGCTGTTAGCCATATGCTGACAGGAGGAGGATGAACTTTCTAGCAGCTGGGGCCAAATATATGATTTTCTTTGAGTACCTAAGGATTGATAGGTAAGAATTACTGTTCCACTGAATAGGAAGTTTCTTACAGTCCCCACAGCAACACAAGATGTCAGGATGTTAAAGGACATATTGCATACATTGTTCTTAAGAATGTAAAGGTTTTGAGTTCAGTGGTTTTTGTGTTAGTGGTTGGGTTTTTTTGGTTTTGGTTTTTTTTTTTGTTTGTTTTTTTGGGGAAAGAGCATAATTCTTCTTACATATTAATGTTTTAAATATCTTAATATTTGTGCACCCATAGGAATACAGATATTATACTGACATAGTCCCAACCAATCATGTAATCTAAAGAGCATGCCAAGTCTGGAAGGCATATTGAGCATGTTCTCCGATGATGATATCATAAAGGTTCCCACAATGGGAAACATATGGCACCAATTCCAAACATTCCCTAACCTGTATGCATGAAGCTTCACTCAACTCTGATCACTTCAGTGACAAAAATCAAAAGACATCAGGACCTAAAATTCAGAAAATAAACTCAAGGTGCCTGAATTTCACACACTAATCCTGTGTTAGGATATGCATTTTTTTCAAAAACCCAGGTGTATTCTCAACTGATGAATAGTGCTAGTGTGAAATTCAGCTTAACGTTTTGGGTTCGTTCCGGATGCAGAAATGTAAAACGTGATCTGGAGTTGTTTATTAGCAAGTATGTCTCAGAAGGGATGACATTAAAGCAAACTCCTTTCTCCAACATAAACATACATAAGTTCATTGAAATACTGAAAAATCTGGCAAAAGAATTCTATAAAAGCTAAGATACCAGATGCAAGTGCTATTGTAGCTGCTACAGCTCCTTGGAAGCACTTAATCATGCTGAGAAATGATGCCTCTTCCCTGTGAGCTGAAGTGCTATCTCCTTTGTCTTCCTGTGTGTTGTACACCCTCAGGAGCTATTCATCGTGTCTTCTGCTACTCATACTTGCTGCGGTTCACATGCTTCCACATTCATCTTTGACAGAGTTCACAGGAATTGTGCTGTCAGTAGGGAGCCACAGTAGATGGAGATGGAGACATATTTGAAATGGCAGAGAATGAATCCCTTACACCAAACTTTCTGTACCAAGGGTTTGCTACACTATGTTTCAGAAAAGCTTATTCCAAGAAAGCCATCCATGTCTATGAGATGGAGAATTACGGAATGTGGAGGGGGAAAAGCGTTTGCTGCCAAAAAAATATGTATGAAAACAGCTTCCATGAATGTGATCAGAGAGCAAAATTCTCTCTTCTCTTCCTGCAGAGAGAAATCACACATCTCGCAGAAAACTTTTAAAGCCATTTGTTGTCTCTGAAATGTACAAAATACTTTGAGTTCAGACAGCATTTTTTACTATTTTGACAACAAGAGATCTGATACTTCCACAGGCATCTTATACAAGCTGAAAAGAAAATTCTCAAGACACCTTATTTAGAGAAAGAAAACAGCAAATATACGTTAGTTCACTAACACATACATTTTACCTATGGATTTGCAGAAAGAAATCTCTACTTTATGGAAGTCACATTGTCATTACTCCCACTTTACACATGGGATGAACAGAAACACAGACAGATAGGGTGACTTATTCAGGAGAAAATCAGTAAAGAATCACTCAAGGATAAGACTCAAGCTGCCAGAGCATTAGTTCAGTGTTCTGTCCTCAGGGACCTAACCAACATCTTACAGCTTAGGACAAAGGAATAGACACCACTGTGAAGAAAAAGCAAGCCTAAACTTTCCACGCTTTCTATGAAAAAAAACCCCAAACAAATACAAACCTACAAGTTTTACCAACTGCAGTTGGTTACAGTGTATAAACTATGCTCATGGGAAGTATCATACTTAGTCATTCTAGATAAATGGCCACTTGATTATTTAAAGCCTGTAAAAAAAATTCAATTCAAACCCAGAAAAATCACATAGCCAGTGTTTCTCAGAATAGTTACTAGACTTTTTTAAAAAAGTATCATACAATTTCAGCTCCCCACATGCCACCTTCTACAGAAGGTCCAGATGTGCTGAGAACACAGCCACTATTTCCCAGTGGCTGAGCATGCTTTGCAGATACACACACTGCATTTTGTCACACAATATTGGCCCCTTCTTCAGTGAGTATTATGATCTTGAATAGCCAATGTGTTTTTCAGTGCCAGAAAGAAACATCACAAGAGAGGACTAAGCCAGAACTAACCGGCACAGCGAGCTCATCTGCAGTGGCAGCAGATTGCAATGAAAAGCTAGTTACCTGCAACAAATTAATATCAAACAGGTGATCTCATGAAAACTTTTAAAACAATCTCAGATCACTCAGAAACCTTTCAGATCTGTATCAAATCTGTATTTTTTTACATGTTGATATGTAGGTATATGGAGTCACTTTGCTCCATCTGGCAGCCTCTTTTCAAAGGTTTTGGAGGACTGGGCAAACACGTATGGGTCTAGACAGAGGTACACTGGCAAAGCTCACATTATGTCTGCCTTCAATTGTTTGGCTCTAGCCAGAGTTATAAAGATATTTAGGCCCAAATGTGTATATATATACACATCCAAAAAACATACATAGATTTCTATATAGACACATATAAAATATCTTTAGAAAGTAAATTTTAAAAGAAAATTAAAAGAGGAAATTTAGAAAGAAATTTAAAAACTTTTTTCAAAAACTCTTCTTAAAAGAAACCAAACCAAAACAACTTCTTCACTCTTCCTTGCTATTAAGGAATACACAAGGAAAAAATAATACTATGCACCTTTCCTGGAGGCACATGAACAGCTCCTCTTTCCTCTTGTTTCCTTTAGCTTTTTTCTTCAGTGGTTTGTGTATAGTTTCCCATAAGAAAGAAATTAGTGAGCCAAATACTCACCTTCATCTCTGGGAACATGTTAACAGGATGCTTGTTCTCGTAGCCCTGCTCACTGGTGGATGCTGCAGCTCCAAGTATGTTACCACTGTAATTCCCGTATTTATCCCAACAAGGAGCTTCCTTACTGACAAATCAAAATGGTGCGTAAATAACAAATACTGGAGTCTTCATCTTCCAGAGTCATAGTGATTTATGACCTGGTTTTTTTTTGAGAAGCACTTAGCATGTGGATTTACGTAACCTGCCTTTTTCAAGGACTCTGTTTAACCCTTGCTTTGGTTGGCCACACCTGACAAATAAAATGTACCTTTGGGCTTTCTACTTTGAGCAGTCACAGAAAACTGACTGAAATATATACTCCAGTCATCAAAAAATCTCTAACAGCAAAATCAAAATATGAACTCAGAGAAATTTCCTTTTCTTCAGCTGAGCTTCATAAGAGGATGTGCTTTTGAGAATTTATTTGTTTTTTAAATGGGAAGGACAAGATCATTCTTTAGTTCCTAAATACATAAGAAAGACAAAAAGCGCACATAAAGTTTCTCCTTTTAACAGACAGTTCCAGAGAAGAAAACACAAAGTCCAACTTTTGAAGACATTTTGGATGTCACACAAAACTGGAAGCATCATTAACTCTGAGGCATGAGGCACACATTAGCACTTCAGCCATAACAGCAGCTAATGACCCTGGATACTCTTCCCGAACCGATTGATATCGGTTCCTAATGGACAGAGGCATAATATCTTCTCAATTTCTCTTCAAAATTTCTGTATGACAGATGGCATAGCCCTGATTAACCATTGATCAATAAAGCACTTGAAGAGCCTCGTTTTCATACAATAACTATTTATCAAAATTGCTAAATCATTTTAACGTACTAATAAGAGTGTGGAAGTATTCTAGGCAGTTCAGTTGTACCTGACATAAGTGTTTTCCTTCTGTTGTTTAGAGAAAAAAAGCCCAAGAATCCCAATGCAAGGGTTCTTTCTGACTTCAAGTTTTCTAGTGAATGAAAAAAAAAACCTCACATACGTAAAGTATTTAAAACAAAAGTAACTTTTCAGGAACAATTTTCCCTTTCCCATATGTGATTCTGAAGTCAGAGACACACAAACTTGGATCCAAATTCCCAAGTATAAGCTTCTGCGATATCAAGACTCCAGTTTGCTGAACTAGTTGGGAAGGAAAAGGTATGTGGTGGAACAAAATGAGACTTCTACTTCACAAACTCCTCTCACACTCACTCATCATAAATTGCAGAGTTTAAGGAAACCAAGTAATCCACTAGAAAACACAGTATTTAAAAGATACAATCACAATGAATAAAAGTTGTTTTCTTCCCATCATCTTCAATGTGAGTAGAGCGTGTCCTTTTTTCTAAATCTCAACCCAAAGTTTAAAAATAATCACATTTATATATTTATTTGATCCAGCACAATCAAAATTTAGGTGAGGAAGTCACTTATCAAATGAATACAGTCACAGCTAAATAAAGAAAAAATACATTAGACACTCTGATGTTGAATAAAATGTTATGCAAGTTCTGAATGTACACTCAACAAAGGAGTGTACCAGAGTAAGATGGTTGACACAATCCCTTGTCAAGTCTGACCTGCTCCTCATAAAACAAGTACTTTAGGCCCTAGTAGAGCTCAAAGTGGACCAAGTATATCTCTCCAAGGATTGTGAAGGGATCACACCATGGAAAGGGCAACATATATTGTCCTAATTAAAAACAATTTAGACGGAGACAAGGCTTTATAATCAGGAGCTTCCAATCCATAATACCAGAGGATTCAAGATAAGGATCCGGAAAAAGGCTGGGTGATGTGCAAACATGTCTCAAAGGATCTTGCTAGCAGCTCAGTGTAAGTTGACGTATCTGAGCATCTACAGAAAAATAACTGGATTTCACTGTCAACATATTTGATCTAAAATGTTTCAATCAATTCCAGTTCTAAGATCTGTCTTTCCATAAGAACCCAGCACGTGGCTGCAAGGAGAGGAGGCAGCGGGAGCTGCTCTGCTCTGGGAACTGATTTTGGCTTTTCTTCAGGTGAAGGGGGGCTGCCCGCCCCCCCTCGGGAGCTCCTACAGAGGGGAGGAAGGGCAGGAGGCTCAGGTTGCCTACCTGCCTGAGCGACCAGGAAGAAATTATATATATATACACAAATATGGGGAGAGGGCAGTTACTGAAAGGGATGGTTGCCAATCATGCAAAGGGTAATAAAAAAAACGTGGGCACCCAAACGGAGACCACACACAGGAATGCAATTGTTTAGGCAGCTGGCTGCAACGAATGCTGGAGCCTGGAGCTTGATATGGAGGATGGGAAGGACGACACCTGTGTTAGATGTGAGCAGATCAGAGATCTGATGCTCATGGTGGTGGAATTAAGAGAAGAAGTGGAGAAACTAAGAACTGCAAGAGACTGTGAAAGGGAAATTGAGCATGTCCACAATGTATTCTCTATGGAACCAGAACAGGAGTCAAATCCTAGTGGAGCAGGGGGGTTCAATATCATCCCAACAGCAAGCCCCTCAGCCT
>NW_008592345.1:0-279 GCF_000691845.1 Merops nubicus | reverse complement strand
GAAGGCCGGATATGCAGAACAAACCCTCTTCATAGAGAAGTCTGCTGCCTCCCTGGTGCCCAGGTAAGGGACACTGGAGATAAGATGACCAACCTTGTGGGTCCTTCAGACTACTACCCACTTCTGGTCTTTCAAATGGGTAGTGACGACACAAGTGTGAAGAGGGTCAGACTCAATTAAAAGAGATTTCAGGACCTTAGGACAATGGCTGAAGGGATCAGGAGCTCAAGCTGTGTGCTCCTCTATTCCTCTTAACACCAGCATCAGACGAGGGAATAA
>NW_008592344.1:362-783 GCF_000691845.1 Merops nubicus | reverse complement strand
CTGGGGGTCGGGAGATAGAGCCTGGCAGCCTTCCTGGCACGTGGAGCTGAGGAATCGCTCCCTGATGGTGGAGTGGGGAAACTGAGGCACGGGTGGGACCCTCAGCCCCCCTCCCTCCGTGCCCAGCCCCCAGCCCAGCCCCCCGGATGGGAATGTGGGTCCAGCCCCAGCCCCAAAGCTCCCTGCTGGGTTTAAAGCCACCCTGGGGAAGGTGGGGTCAAGGGGGACCACATCCTGCACCATCACCAAAGCCCAGCACCTTCCAGAGCCCACGTCTGCACCACTGCCAGAGCCCAGCACCTTCCAGAGTGAGTCCAGCACCTTCCAGAGCCCACGCCACGTGCCACCACCACGGCCTCAAACCCTCCACCCATCGTGTCCTCAACACAACCTAGACCACAGAACCTCCTAAGGACCTTGT
>NW_008592344.1:0-211 GCF_000691845.1 Merops nubicus | reverse complement strand
CCAGCCCCTTCTGCCCACCTCCCCATCCCCAAAGTGTCACCTCTAGCCGTGGTTTCATCTCCCAGGCCCCTCATCCTCCTCCACCCCCAGGCTCCCAGGCCCTGGGGATGTTGACAACTCACCTCCAGCCCCTTCCCAGCGTTGGGAAAGCCCCAAAAGTTGGTCCCTCCAGGAGCTGGGTTTGGAGAACCAGCTCAGTTGATGGTCAGGG
>NW_008592343.1:19221-22994 GCF_000691845.1 Merops nubicus | reverse complement strand
ACGCCGCCTGCCCCACGCTGCCCACCGGTCCTTGTCTCACCACCCAGTCACCTGCCCGCCCGGCCGGCGCGGGCGCCTCGGACCCCTGGCTGGATTCTCTGGAGCAGGGCTAGATGGCCGCCGTGTTTGCCCTAGCGAAGCTCCGGCGAGCTGCCAGCCCCGGGGACAACTGCATGTCCCCAGAAGCTGGTCAAATCTGAGACTCGCCGTTGAGACAACTTCATCCAAGACATGCGTGAGGCCAGAGCTCCAGCCCCTGGCAGCATCTGGTACCTGCTCGTGTCCTTTGCTACAAGCAGCTTCACTCACGCCTGCCGGGGGGTTACGGAGACATGGGAGCAAATAAGCCCCTGCTTGTGTTTGCCAGCCACAGCAGCTACCTGGACACGTTTATTCTCAGCAGACAGTTTGCAGGGAGCCATCCCAGCTTCCCTGCTACCCCGAGCAATTAAAGCATTTCACAGCAAATAGTCCTTTCTGCGTGGGGAGGGGGGAGGCAGGCTGTAAGCAGTGAATGGCTTCAAAGGGAAAGGTCAGCAAACCAGCAAGGATGGATTAGTGAAGGACAATGCAGCAAAGACCTGATTAATTTAATTGCTCATCTGAAATGTAGTCACAGATTAAAGACGGATGAAGAAATTATACGCATATGAACGGAGCCAAGAAATGATTTTAAAAGAAGAAAATACAGGGAGCCCTGCCTCCCCCTGCACCCTCTGGCCTGCATACAAAGGGGTTTATATTCAGGGATTACTCCAGACTTTTGGCTCTTCTCCTCACACCATCTTCTAGAGATGGAGACACTGACTACCAACAAATGTTTAAGTTGCTGCAGCTTGACATCGCTGCTGGCAGCTCAGATTGAGCAGGAACATTAAGGCTGGACATGTGCCCAAGCCTGTGAGGAGACAGAACACAGAAACCATTTGGGCTCTTACGTTCCCAGCAGAACTGAGGTTTTCCTGGTGAAAATGGATTGATGTCCATGGCCTCAGCCTCTGCTCTTCATATCCAGCCCCTGCTTTGGAGGACCTGAAGCAGCTTCACAAAGGAAAAATGTATTTCTACCTTCCCTTGGCTTGAACTGGTACCTACATCAGATCTCCCTGTGCTTAAAGTCAAGAGATCGTGTCTCTGAACGAAGTACAAATGCTTGTGGGTTAGGTCAAAACACTATTCTCTTCTTGTTTGGATTTTTCAAAAACTGTGCCTTATGTCTGGTAATATAAAATAGCTGAAAAATTAAGCCAGCTTTGAAGTGGAAACTCAGACTCTTCTATGAAGGCCAAAAATAACTTCTTAGCATTCTTCCTTTTGCTATTGCAAAGAGAGGTCAGAAACTTGTCAACTAAATCTGCTTCTGGAAGGCTGCAATCCCAATTGCCTGGATTACTCCAGCACAGGCAAAAATACTTGGAAAATACTGGAGTGAGACCGGCAGGCATCAGTTTTGGCCATCAGCTCCTTCCTCCCGCACAGTGCAAGCTGGAGAGCAGCCTCCAGGAATTTGTACTGCAAAGCAACTCATCCCCTCCCAATAAACGACCAACAGCCACTAAGGTTCGTGACTTCTGGATGAACTCAAATATATTTCTTAAAAAGACCTGATTTGAAGAGTTCTTGATTGGAAGAGTTCAAGCGATGGGAGAATTTACCATGTGGGTTGAGCTGCTTCAACTGCTGGTGACTCCTGGATTGAATTTCTGTGCCTTCTCCTGGTAGATGGAAGAACTGTCTCACCTCAGCACTGTTCCCCAGGCAGAAATGCCTTCTCTCAGTCAGCCCTCAGTCATCTGTTTGGGAAGAGGAGTCCTGTTGGCAAGCCTCACTAGATAAGGTTTGAAAGTACCTCAGTGTAAAAATTCTCTTCCAAGTGCAGACTGCCCTCCTTGGTCTTTTCTGCCTCTCCCTGTTTTTCAATGCAATTTTCAAAGCATGCCTGTTGTGGGACAAGAGGGTTTTTTAGCAAATGTCCTGATTTAAGACTAGCTTCATGAGATAGGCCTTTCCCACAGCCTTCAATAAAATATATTTTATCTTTCTGTAGAAGAAAAAATGCCCATTATTGGGCCAGAAGACAACACTGAAGAGATGAAGCAATCACCTCTGTCTCTGGAGCAATTAGTCCTGATGCTGTACAATGAGGCTGATGAAAAGTGCTGTAATTTTCATAGAGTAACTGGACCCAAGCATCAAAAGTGTTAAAATGACCCTTTCATTACACAGGGCTGGAAGGTTAACTATGATTCAGGGGCTGTGCACAGACTCCATTTACACTAACTTCCACAGCAGCCCACATTTAAACTCTTAGTAATCATTTATGAAAGATAAATAATAAAAGAAGAAATACACCTGTAAGATAGCAGTCATTTAAACTAATAATCAAGCTTTTGAAATACTGTATGGTCTGTTTTCTGCATCTCACTGTTTTAGACAGCATGAGATATCCTCTCTATCCTTTTGGACTGAAGACACAGAAGCTGAGGAAGGCTGGAGCTGCCAGCACCCAGAGATCTGCTGCATTTTCTGAGACAAAGCACAAGCAACATATGACAGAGGAGAAAAAATTCAGCTTCTTTGTTCTTACCTGCAGCCTCTGGGGTACTTGGTTGCCCTCCTGGGACCCAGTCCCCACATTTGCTTTCTTTTAACCCAAATTTCTTCTGCCTGAATGTTCTTGTATATTTGATACTGTTTTTTTTCAAGCAGAATTTCCCCCTCCCCCCGCAATCTCTTTAAAGAGCACTGCTAGCTGTGGAGGCCAGGTCCAGTATCCCAGCTCATGCTTCAGAAACATTTGCAGAACAAAGTGTGTGGCTCCTTTATTGCCCCATGGCAAGGGATGTTGTGGTGGTGAACCAGCCCTGGTCACCAGGCACCTCGGAGTAGCTCATGGGGCACCTCAGAGATGTGCTTCTCTCTGTTTTGTACCTTGGGACTCTCCTCTCCCAGGGAGAAATGGGAGAGCGTCAGTCTGTACACCAGCGGATGGCTGTGGCCATTCCCCAGGATGGTCCCTGGTCCACAGACTCCAACAGGGGCTTGGGGCAGGGCTCTGTATAAACATTATTACCCTCCATCGTTCCTTTTGCACGAGACAATCAAACACAGAACCCAAAGCTTGCAAATAAACACCAGCACAGAAAGGAATGTTTACCATTCAATGTATTATTTCCTTGTGTACAAAGTACTTCATAATAGCACATAGGTATTGAAATATGATGGCGAATGCAGAACATGTTTACAAGGTCTTTTAATTTCCTTTTGAGTATAAGCAGAAAGAAAAGAAACACTGTACAGGAAAGTGCTTGCAAAAAAACAAACCAACCCAGTTTGTAGAAAAATAATGGCATTGATATACAAAACCCAGAGTTGTTACCTGAACAAGAAATGTCTAATGTCTCTGGTCCTCAAAGTCTGTTCCTATTTAACAAAGCCCATTAATGAACCACAGGATCAGTGCTCTATCCCTTTTTTTCCCTTATAGTTTATTTTATTATTATTAATTTTTTTAAGTTTCTCCTGCTCTGTTAATAGCTGCTATGAAACTGTATGGTAAAAATTAATGTGTACAGGTCAAAAGAATATTTCTTTTTATAAATAGCTGTTCACTTCATTAGAGAAGATATAAGAAGACTGTACTTTCTAAGCACCACTGTTTCTTTCTGAAGTTCATAGTGCAATTTTCCCTTTTCCCCTACAGAAGTTATACAAAAGCAATTATCATTAAAAAGTCACTATTCCATTATTACTCCTTTCCCCTTTCCCTTTTT
>NW_008592343.1:5305-19190 GCF_000691845.1 Merops nubicus | reverse complement strand
TCTTTCCCTTTTCCCCTTTCCCTTTTTCCTTTTCCCCTTTCACCTTTGAAATGGTATTTTTGGCATTTTTCTCAGAAAGGTAGAATTTATTATTGCTATGAATAGACATAAAACAGGTGAAAAATTGGTCTAGGATATAATATCTACTTATGTGCTACCAAGCCAAAACCACCCAATTAGGGGTACGAGTCTCATTCACTCCTCTAAGTCTGAATATTAAGGAGAGCAGCAGAGGCACACACAGAATGGGTGTGGAGCACCAGTTCTTGAGCTGCTGGACCGCAGCACAGCCCTGGGAGATGTCTCCTGGTTGACGTGAACGTGTCAATCCCCAACCTCATCAGGTTGAAACCAACGTCAGGCTGACAGGTTTCACTGAACACAGCCCGGTGCACACGTGGGTTATGAATCAGGGATTGGATCATTCATCACTATTGATCCAACTGGTTTGTAACAGTCTGATTACACCTCCTTTGGGGAGCTCTGCAAAAGACTCACACAAGATCCTGAGGATACGTTTGGTAACTCTTTGCATCCCAAATGCAAAGAGTTATCTGAAGTAGCAGATAAACCTCTTTGGTTCTCCAAACTGCTGGCAATTTTTGTGCTGACAAGCTTCCTTCCCGTGTACTTTGTGCTCCTGGGCTGCCCCGATGTGTAAGATGAAGGGGCAGCATCTTCCTATTGCTAAGTAAAATCGTGGAGAAAAGAGATAAGGGACATAGTCATAGACTACAAAAATAACCTGGTCACATCACCCCCGTTTCAACGTGCTACGAAGCCCTGTGAGAACGTGGCGTGGCACGAGCCAGCGCTGAAGGTCTGGCTGTACCTGGGATGGCAGCTCGGCGAGGAGCACAGATGCCTTACCAGGAAGATCCGAAGCGACCCAGAAGTAGGCGGAAAGCAGCTTGTTTTTGAGGGGGGAGGCAGTTATCTGTAAGTACAGAGTGAGCTGATTGAAACGAGGCAGAGCCGGCGCGGAAGCCTCCCTCTGCAGATGGTCTGGGAGTGAGTAGGAAGCTGGGAAAACGCTGCAGGTGCCTGCAGAGGAGTCCTCCGGCGAAGAAAAAGGGGCAGCTTTCAACTGTTTCAAGGGGAACAGCCTGGGAGTGCTGTCCCCCATGCCCTGCCGTGGACCCCGGGGTCCTGAGGTGACACCCCAGGGGTGCTTTCGGCTTCCCGTTGGGATGCCGGGACAAGGTTCAGGAGAAGCTGCAGCTCTTCTCCACGCACAGCCCAGGGAAACATATGGCCTGAGCAGCCTGGCTGGGATGAGTTAATGCCCCGCTTCCAGCTGGAGCCAGGAAGCACCGAGGCACACGCCATCGGGAGACAAAGGTCTGGGCTTTTTTAAAAAAGCAAATTCACTTCAGAGCCCTCAAAAAAATAGGGGCTCGAGCTGAAGATCCACCTGCAGGAATTTTCCCAAACCTGGGGTGGATCTTCATTTTTTTCAGTCACCTGACAATTTGTCTGCTTTCTTCCCTTTTTCCCTGATAAAGGCACTGGATTACCTAAAGCTACAGAGCATTAATAAATACCATGTTAGCACCAAAACAGTGCTTTTAGCACTGGCCACAGAGGTCATGTAAAATTCAAAACATACCCAAAAGATAAAGATTGCTAATGCAACTAGAACTGTATTCATTGTCATGTTTTCCTTGAGTGCTGTTGGCCTAATCCCTAAAAATAAAATTTAAGCACATCTTGTCTATTTTTCTTACATAAAGACAGATTGAAATGCCAAAAATACCCCTACGCAGATTGTGTAGCACCGTAGAGGGCCAAAGCAGCCCGTAACTGAAGGAAAATTACTGATTGAAAGTAAACAACTGAATACAGTGACAATAAAGTATCACTTGTCATAATGCTACATATAATGTAGAGTACGCAAAATGCAGTGGTTTGACTGCAGGAATTAACAATAAAAAATAAAAATAGTAAAAGCAGCCTTAACGTAATGATTTTACGTACAAAAATATTAAATCAAAATAAATAACTCCAAACATAAATATTATACTGTACATTAAGAATATGCGATCTATATACACACATAAACAGATAAAAAAGTGGAAGGCAGAGGTATTGCATCGCTATCCTTCATCCATCCCATCTCCCCTGGCTGCTCCCAGAGAACCTGGAAAACACAGACAAGGTGCACATCAGGGTCAGATGATCATCCTTGCCTCTGGAGCCTGTAACTGGAGGGATGGGGACGAGGGCAGAGCCCGAGCAGGCTGCCAGCGAGGTGGGAAGTGTGTTTCCAGTTGGCAGGGTTATCTCAGAAGGGTTACTGGGGGAGTGAGGACTGGGAGGACAGGTTCCCATCACTTGCTGTGGGGGGTGGGTGGCTGGCACCAGAGCACTCAACGCATGTGTGCCTCTGCAAGGGTGGCCTGACCTGCTCCCTCAGGACGTTTTTGGGAAGGTCACCCTCTGTGCAGGAGCAGCTGGGAACTCACCGTCGCTATAACACCTGAACATGGAGGCCTGTCCCAGATGATGGAGTACACTTCCCGCAGTAACCGCCACATTTGCCTACTACCTTGGTACCATCCTGCAGGCAAAATCAGAAACAACATCTCACATTAGGGCTCAGGAACTCCATGCTGCAGAAAGCCCAGATCTGAGTGAGTCTAGCCAGGGTTTTTAACAGAAAATGTCCTGGAAGGAAAACAAATTATGCCTAAATCAAGCTACGAAATAACTTTTCTATTTAAATATATGCAAATGTAATTTGCTTTAGTGCTGCCAGGTCAGATGGAGAACATGAATAGGAAAGGGTAGTTTTGATTTATCACATTGCAAAATGCCCAAGGAGAAGGCCATTTGGAGGGATATCTCAAGGGTATCTGCTTTCTCCAGTTTACCCCACAGTGAATAACTGTAATGAGTGGGAAAAAGGGCTCATGCAAGAGCAAAACCACATCTAGACAGTGACAGGTCCTCAGCTGTGCCTGAGCACGTGAAGGGCACAGGAAGGATACTTGCAGGCAATACCAAGAAATATCCTTTTGGAAAGGAAACTCCTGGAGTGGCTCCAGAGCCCAGACAAGAGGGGAAGCAATGGGCTGAGGCTATGTCACTTGCTAAGGTGTCCTCCCTCCTCAGCTCTGCACTTCCACAGCCAGAAGAGACAAAGGTGGATGTGGAGTGGTCCTTGGGTTGGCCCAGTCTCCAGGAGAGCCCAGCCAGCATGGTGCAGCTCTGGCCTTGAGTCAGGAGATTAATACCTTCACCTGGCCTTCCTTATCCCACCTCTGCAGTCTTTCTCCTCTTGGCCATTACAATGGACAGACAGTCCTTCAGGGGAATTCAACTCTCAATTACCAGAAAATTGGACTTAAGTGCAGGAAAAGCGTGCACAAAGCATTTCTTTTTAAGCGAGCTCCATCCTGCCCTTGACACTATTGATCTGTGATTGCAGCAGGCTGCTGTCATCCCTTCTCACTATGCCTGCCTTTCTTCTGCTCCTGCAGGCAATTACACCCTTGGAAGAGTGTTTGACAGATGCCAGTGGATGATGGAGGTAAGCGTTGTCTCTTAGACCCTCTGACCCTTGAAGTTTGTTTCAATGTTGCCAGCTGTGATGGTGTCTGCTCTCCACAACCCCAAAGCCAGCTGCCCAGGCTTCTCCTTTCTGAAGAGGAGAAGAACAGCAAAGCACCTGCCAAGACTAACATATGGGGCCTGTGCTGGTTCTCTTCTACTTGCACTGGAAAATGCTTTGCTGCAGCATGGTTGGCCATGTAGCATTTAACTCTCCTTTAAGAGAACCAGCACTGATGAGGCCCATGGGCTCAAGGGGCTTCCCAGAGCCAGGAAGACTGAAAGCAGTACAGGAGAGGGTATTTTGCAAACTGCTTTTTGTTAAGGGATTATGGTGACCTCCTTTGGAGAGTTTTAACTGGGGCAATCAGATGATTCACATGAAGTGAATGACCCCATGCAACATTACGGGCTTGGGGAAGAACAGCTGGAAAGCTGCCTGGTGGAAAAGCACCTGGGACTATTGGTCAATAGCTGGCTGAATATGAGCCAGCGTGTGCCCAGCTGGCCAAGAAGGCCACCAGCACCCTGACTTGTATCAGAAATAGTGTGGCCAGCAGGGCTAGGAAAGTCATTATGCCCCTGTACTCAGCACTGGTGAGGCCACACCTCAAATGCTGCATTCAGTTTTTGGGTCCCTCACTAGAAGAAGGACACTGAGGTGCTGGAGCATGTCTAAAGAAGGGCAACAGAGCTGGGGAAGGGTTTAGAGCACACATCTTATGAGGAGTGGCTGAGGGAACTGGAGTTGTTTAGCCTGGAGAAAAGGAGGCACAGAGGAGACCACCTTGATCTCTACAGCTATCAGAGAGGTTGTAGTGAGGTGGGGGTCTGTCTCTTCTCCCAAGTGATAAGCAACAGGACAAGAGGAAATGGCCTCAAGTTTCATCACTGAAGGTTTAGGTTGGACATTAGGAAAAATTTCTTCCCTGAACGTGTTGTTAAGTGTTGGATCAGGTTGCCCAGGGAAGTGGTGGAGTCATTATCCCTGGAGGGATTTAAAACATGTAGAGATGTGGTGCTGAGGGACACAGTTTAGTGGTGACCTGGCAGTGCTGGGTTATCACTTGGACTCAATGATCTGAAAGGTCTCTTCCGACCAAAACAATTCTATGATTCTGTGGTTCCAAGTAAAAGCCAAACAAGCCATCCTGGGTCGCTCCAATTTCAGAACTCAGCACAGAAGCAAGAATGTGAAAGCTCAGGGTGACAGAGGTGTCAATGGGCAGGCACGTTAAGCCTGCTCCACAAGTTCAGATCGGGCTGTGGAGTGATCCTGAAGGCCTGCCTGGCTTACCCAGAGACCTTAGGTCAGCAGAGGCAGGGGCAGGGGCTGGTGCCCTGGGGTGCAGCACACTGTGGAGCAGCCCCAGCCCACTGCAGCCTGGGTGACCCGAGTCTCTACCAAGGAGATAAACCCAGCCCAGCAAGAAGGTCCACGTCCTCCACACTCCGTTGGCAGCTTTTGCAAACAATTCCCACTCAGGGCACTCACCTGGCACCCAGGTCCTGCCCAGCAGGTCAAGCCCTGCCCCCCAGTCCTACCTGCTGTGTGATGCACAGGCTGGACATCCCAGACAACTAATTAAGGAATTAAGTCTGCCCCGCAGCATGCAGCATTTTCAGCTGCACAGTTAAGCAGGCTCATTAATTAATTACAATAGCTTAGATTAAGTTCAACCCACTAGGACACCTCTCCCTCCCCCATACAATCACAAGCAAGGCTTCCATCTCAGATGATAGGTTTTTGTTAGGTTCCACCTGGAAAACGTTGCCACGAAAGCCAACTAAAACCTCTGGCTGATGGGTATAACCAGAATTACAGCTTACTGGGGATTTCTGAATGTCCGACACGGCGTAATTCCCTTGCGAGAGCCACTTTGCTGTTCCCACTAAGGACAGGCCTGTCCCGTAAAGGTCTATGCTGAAGCGACCCTGAAAAACAAGCAGAGGAGCCTGGTTACCCCCAAACGCCACGTCCCGGCCCCACGGGGCTTCCCATGGTGTCACTGTTCTAACAGGACCTTGCCAGCACCCTGGTCAGTTTTTCCATCGCTCCGACAGCAATTAGCACCCATTGCACCAGCCACAGCACGGCAGGGTTGGGAATTCCCTTCCCCTCGGCGGCCGCAGGGAAGGAGAGGCTCGGTCTTGGATTTCTCCTGCTTTCTCTCCGTTTGCCGGCTGAGGGCATTCTTGGCTTTCCCATGGCAAACTGCAGAGCCTGCCGTGCTCCAGCAGCTGATGGGAAAGGTACCTCAGGGACGTGCTGCAGCTGCTCGCTGCTCCTCCTCAACTGGAGAGGGCACACTTGTCCTTAGTTTCCTAATTTTCCACTGGGCTTTTCTTTCTTTTTCTTTTTTTTTTTTTTTCCTTTTTTTCCCTCTAGACTTCAGTAAAATCCTTTTTTTTTTTTTCTTTTTTTCCTCTAGACTTCAGTAAAATAAAAAATCTTGAATTTGGTTATTTCTTAAAATCCACAAAATGGATGGGAAATGAAGGGCTCTGCAGCTGGCAGCCCAGTTCATTTCTGGACCCGAGAAGGGATCTTTTGGAGACGTCCCCAGCCTGACCCGCTGCCCAGCCCAGCCCAGCCAGGCAGCACCAGATGGCTGTTAGCTTTGCTCCTTGCACTTGCTGCCTCAGGAATGCTGATTTTCTGTGAGGAGCAAACCGTCTGGGGTCAGGTGGATGGATATTAACATTCATGAGCTTTCCTGAGGTAAGAAGTCAATCCCTAAGCCACTGAGCTGTGCAGAAAAGTGTCAGCTCTGAAAGTAGGGAGGGAAGGAGATGGAGAGGTTTGCCCTCTGCTGTCTGATGCTGCGAGTACCTGCTTAATGCCCTTTGCAAATATGGTCCACCCAACACCTCGAGCTATTCACACCTATCACTAATCATCCCCCAGCTCCACAAAAGCTGGATGTGCTGGGGACACAAGGCAAGCCACCTGTACACGGTGGTGGTTTTCAAGAAAGTATATTTTTTCCAAGCAACTGGACTAGATGTCCTACATTGCCTCCCAGAGCTAATGAGGAGGCAGCTTAGCTTGTGCCCAGCTCTGTGCTTTCATGGCCAGACACCTGATGGTCCTGGGACAGGCTGGATCTGCCCCGATGTGCAGGCACCACCTTCATTTTGTCAGTGTTCTCCCAGCTCCAAGGCGGAGTGAGCGATGGTCCCACCGACCTGCTGTGAAAATAAGCAGGTGGGTGTGGGATGGTGGGGCAGCAGCTGGCAGGTCCCACCGTGGTTCTCTGACAGACCCGACCTGTTCCTGCCCCACCAATGCCCTCTCCTTCTCAGGTATCTGCCCCCTGAGCTGGCATGGCAAGAGTCCCACTGTCTCTTGGCTGCCTTCTCCATCCCAGAGGCTGAGCTCACCCGTCTTCTTGCAGCCCTGCAAACGGCAGTTTCAGCGGACAGGAGATGCTGGAGCACAGAGGCAGGGTCCCAGGGCATACTGATGGCTGGATTCACTACTGCCCTCCCTGCCCAGCACCTCCACCAAGCCTTACCATGGACCAATCCCCCCAAAAGCCCAGCTCTCCTCCCACAGCTTATTTCTTCTTCCTTTTCTCCTCTCCTGCTGACTGAGGCCCTGGGGAACGTCCCTCAGCCAGTCCCAACACTGGCCTGATAATAAGCTGAACATTTTCCCATATAGAAAATGGAAAAGATTTCTGCACGGACAAAGGGAAGAGCTTCTGATCTCTGAAATGAGAATGTGACACTCACTGAAGTTGGGCTAACGTGATCAGCAGTAATTAATAGGAAGTCTGAACATAACAAATGGCACCAATTTGTATGAAACGCTATTGTCCAATACCTGTGGGCATTTGGCTGCACTGTAGCAGTCCCCAGCAGTGGCATAGGGGACAGGTCGTCCATCATGTGTCCGTGCAAACTGTAGATCAGTCGCTGTAGAGAATAGTTGGTGAATAACGAGGAAAGAAAGATGTAGGGAGAGAGACAAAATAAATGTCAACATGCTCTTCGCTGCTGTTTAAATTCATTAAACCTGGCTTCATACATTAATCTTGAGATTCCAGACCTCATCTGCTGGATTTTGAATATTAAATCACCAATTCACCCCACATGTGACTCCCTGGCATGTAAGCACTGGACATTCACACACTCAAGATTCACAGCTCGGTTTAAGTACATCGGTGATTTAGGGCTTAGATATAAATAACAACAAAACTTGTACCCGTGGCTTGGGTTTTATTTCTCTGTCAGAAAACTCCCCCCTTTCAAGAAGGCTCTCTGTGCTCTCCTGGCAGCCCCAGCCCAGGGGTCGAGGTTTCAAAGGGAACTGGGGTATTTTGCTCCAGAGGGATCTGAAGTAACTGAGACTCATTTAGATGGGGATGTGAGATAGCTCCTGCCTGACAGAGGTAGGTGCCCAGCTCCTTTTGAAATTCAAAGGGAGCTGGTATCAAATTCCCCAAGGGTGGTTCCTTTGAGATCTTTACCTAGGAGCTTTTACAGACTATTAGTAGCTTTTTACAGATTGATAGACTGGGATGTCTTATGGCTTGAAAATGAAGTGATAAAAAATCCCCATCAGATAAAGAGTCATGATACAAGGAAGGATTTTGATTTGCTAAAAAAATCTCTGCTATTTACTGAAGGAAGCCACAACAATATGCTGTATTTTTAAAACATTTGCTGGAAACTGAGAGTATCCCTGGAGTCCAGGGGATGGAAACCATAACCCTGTGGGATGCTGCGGGCTCTCCATTGGTGGAAGGGCTCCCAGCTCTCAGGGTACAACTTACACTGTGAAGCTACAGTCCCCTCCTCTTCCCTCACAAACCCACGGCCCCAGCTCCATCACCACTGCTCTCAACACAAGTGATTTCCCCACGGTCTGACTCTGCTGAGAGCCTCCTCTGCCTCCCCACCACCACAGCACTGGCACTGGCGCAGAGGGAGCAGCATCCCTACCCCAGCCAGGTCTCCTGCACTGGGATCTCCTGACATCTCTGTGTGTAAAATGGGGGGCAGCTCCTCCCTGGTTAAGCTTTCTGCCCAAGTCCAGTCTGAAAACAGGAGACCAAATGAAACAAAACCCTTCAAAAAATATACTGGCCTGCTGGGAGCACACAAATAGTCATTCTGTACAGCAGATGCACCAGCAACCATCTTAATATTTCCTCATATTGCAGAGAAATAGTATGAGCATCTTTGATGTACTCAAGTTGCAGCCTCTACGTGTAAAGCAGCAAACAGGTGACCAAGTTTAAAAGCAGCTTTTAAGAGGAGAGTTCAGCAATATTGCTCACTAGAGTACTACTGCTTGTTTGCAGTTACAGCTATATTTGTGTAAAATAAACATTTTTTTTTTTTAATGGCAAGGCCCTGTTTTTACTCACTTATTATTTGCATAGTGTTCAGGTCCAGCCTTACTTTGCTGAAGGTGGAAAACCCAGCTGCTGTGTAATCTTTCCTACACTGGCAGTCTTCTCGTCTGCTCCCGTTATACGGACATTCAGTCGGGTTATGCAATCTAAATCAAAAGAAAACCCTTTCTACTCATGACCGGAAAATACTGCCATGGAAAACAAAAATATTGTGAAGCTCAGGATTAAAGGAGTTCTTACCTGTATCCATAAACTTCTGAAAAATTCTCTGCATCCCCGTTTACAAGAGTCACGTACTCCTTTGGGCTGTCAGTCTGCATCCCAGAGCAATACACCTGAGAGGGAGAAGCCAGAACGTTGTCAGGCATCATGTGCAAAGGGATTGTGAAGAAAACCAAAGGTAAAAAATCCAAGAGTGTGAGGGAAGAGCACATGCAGGGTCCTCCTGCACCTCCTGGGGATGCATTAACCATCAATCTGTTGCTGAAATGCACCTTTAATGTCTTTCCTTTGACTTGAAGGAAATATTCGCCATCTTCAGTGACACCTTTGAGATTTTTAACATCTTTGCAACTCCTTGGTAACTCACCTGAAACAAAACAGAAAAGCTTGTAGTCATTGAGCAATTGTACATCAAAATTTCTTTTGTGGCACTGTGAGGCATCTAAAGCATCAAAACACCTTTTTTATTTTTGAGGTCTCCCCAAAGTGCTTAGTTGGATGGCTCCCAATACCTGGAAATACCACACACTTCCAGGAGTTCAATGGGAAAAGCTGCTGAAGCCACGAGAAGGGCAACAGAAAGTGTAAATCTGCAGACTTACAGTCATGGACGTTGTGGCACGTCCTCCTCTCTTCGGGTTTCAGGTCTGCATGGCACAAGCTGCTGACCTGGTCATCGTTCGTCAAGCACTGCACCGACCGGTGCATGACTCCAGCTCCACAGGTGACGGAGCACTGCAAGACACAAGGCACAGATCCCTGCTGTGTGTCCAGAACAGAGACAACCCAGCTCCCTTGTATCAGAGACAGTAGCAAAGGCTCCAGTCCTGCAAAGTGTTCAGCCACAGGCTTAATGTTAATCAGACAAGTAATCCCTTTTATTATTAATCCCTTCATTATTATCACCATCACTAATTATTTCCAGAAGACTGCTGCTGAACTTTGCTTAGCAGTTAAACACCTACCAAGTGGGGCAGTATTGGTTCACGTGAACCACGTGCTCATGTGAAATTGTTTATTTTACACACCAGGAAAGTTGTACAAGAAAGAAATGCTCACCAGAAGTCCTGAGTGGCAGAAATCATCTCCTGGTGGCTGGGAGACATTGTCTGGCACTGAGAGGGGCTTCTGAACAAACATGATGTGGGTTTTTGTTTTCTATCCAAACTGTACCAAAACCCCTGCAGCCTCCAAATCTCTCCTTTCACCCTCTGGAAAAATGGCTAAATCTACAAACACTGGGTCATCTTCAGATGGCCCAAATCAGGGCAAGCTTAAGGCTTAAATTACACAATTTACTGGAGCTACCAAGCAGCAGCTTGCCCACCCTGGCTGCCGCTGAGCACAGGCGATGGGAGGTGGGAACATCGTGCTCCCCCTCTGCAACTTTCAGCTACTTCAAAACTGAAAATCAGCTGTTTCTACAGGTACCAGTTTAGGCAGCCAAGAAAATGATGCTGCTTATCTATTTAGAAATTATTAGTCTAAAGGAGCGCACCATGAAGGAGATGGTCTTCAGCAGCTCATGATATTTGCAGCTTGGCCTTTTTCAGGTCCAAATTCATAAAACTGAACTAAGAAGCTGAGCAGGACTCTCTTTGTCTGTCAAAGGTGATGGCATTTTACATTAAATCCCTTTGAAAATCAGAGATGAGAAGGGTCGTGGCACCTGGTAGTCACTGGGACATTCAGCAGCCCAAAGCGAGGAGAAAGGTCTTGCTCTCTGAAATGGATACTCTTTGCATTGAAGATGTACTAATGAGTTGGACATTTTGCACTGAAATTCTGGGGGAAAATACCAACTAATTGAGGCTGAGGTCTTTGCTGTAACTCTTCTGCCCTGACTCACAGGGAGGATCTGAAGCTTCCTATGGGGGCAGAAGGAACTTAGGTTTCAAACAGCTCTGCCATTACTGTGACATCTTCCACTACATTTTGTTTGACTTGACCCTCGTTGACTTGTAAAGGTTTGACAAATTCCTATGAATGCCTGAACTGGGTTAATAAATCAGATTTATGGGAGAAACACCACATTTCAAAGAATGTGAGAAGCCCAAAGAAGGGAAATGTTATCACCTTAACTAAAATTTGATCTTGTAGTTCAAGCCCCAGGAGAGGCTCAACACAAATGACTTTAGCAGAAGGGCTAAGTTCTTTCCCCTGCCTGTGAGACAGAAAGGGGGGGAAAAAAAAAAAAAGAAAGAACAATCTTTTTAAGGCTCAAATTACCAGAATTTTGGCCTGTTGGTTCCCACGTCTTGCTCACGCACATGGTCAAGTGGTATCAACCCCAGCTGCCAGCTCTCCATCAATCCTTCTAGCACAAAGCTTTCAAACCCCTGTTTTCTAGCAATGACCCAACTTTCTGACTAAGCATTCAGCATGGCCATCAACACTGCCACAAATTTTGGCTATGTTTGAATTTTCACGGAGATCAGGACTCTGCTGGCGGCTACTGGGACTCCCTGATAGGACAGGATTCAGTCTGGAGCACAGAGCCCAAATTGATTACAGCAATTCACACAGCTCTTAAACATTCCCCCACCAAACCTTCAGACTGTGTCCCTGGCAGAAAGAAAAATCAGTTTGTTCCCATTTATTTTAGTTAAAAAAACCAGAAGTTTGCCCGACTTACGCTCCCCCAGTTGCCGACGCGCCAGGAGGCCGAGACGGGGCACTCGCCGAGGTAGCAGGGCTGGATGTTGGGTGGCTGCGTGCCAGGACAGTGGACGGTGTTCTGGTAGCCGTACTCGTAGTGGTCCTTGCCGGTGTAGATCTCGCTGCAGGACACCAGGCGCTGCCTGTAGCCCTTCCCGCAGGTGACGGAGCACTGCCGGCAGAGAAGCGCCCGTTAGCGCCCCGCGCCTCGGGAAGCCTGCCCAAAACAGGGGGGAGCAGCCGTGCCAGCTTTTAACACAGTGACCTGCTCCGAGGGATCGCTCGTGACTATTTAAGCCAGTCATGAATATTGTGAGTGGCTACAAGTGGGCTGGCACCCAACACGGTCCTTGAGCTCCCTGTTCCTCCCCACGCTGCCCCAGGATGGCTCCTGGGCGCGTGTTCTCCCTCCCCAAGGGAAAAGAAAGGAGCAGAAGATCCTTGGGGGAACTCAGTCATGCCTCTATTATTTGGATTTTCCCTTTTTTAATTGTTTTTTTTTTCATTGGGTGCACAGAGAACGAAAATGGTCAAGATTGACCCTGAATTGCAAATACTTGGCAGCAACTGGAAGAATGGGAAGGTTTTCCTTGTAATTGGAGGGCAAACAGAGCTTCTGTCCTCCTCATCGAGACACTGAGTGGGAGCTGGGGAGAGCTGAGCTTCAGCTCTGTGAGCCCTCACCCACCTCCTCATCTTCACGGGCTCGAGTGCTCCTGGGGGGTCACAAGCAGTGGAAGTGGGTACAAGGTGTCTGGGCAAGGGGCAGTCAGAGCTCCAGACTCGCAGGTACCCCAATATTTCCCTTAGGAAAGCACCCAGGAGACCAGGCTGCTCTGAGAAATTCTTATCTCTCCGCATCTCTCCCTCCTGCGCTGTCTTGGGTGGTTTGTCTCTCCTCCCCCTCAGCCCTGGCATGTTTTCCTTTTTCCCTTTTCATGTTCTTTCTTTTTAATCAGTGCTGTGTCAGCAGCTGCCTTGTCATTTCCCTCTGCTGTTCCTCCAAGTGGAAAGTAATCCTTCACTTGCTGCAGAAGGAAACAAGCTGAGATGAGCCCAGGCTCTCCTGTGTGCAGCGCCTGCCACAAAGAAAACTCACCTGTGTTCCTTGCTGAGCCCTCTCCCTGCCATGAGGGCAAACCTGCTCATGCCAGGTCCTCACTCCTGCCAAAAATGGCACTAAGGAAGGACGTGTCCCTACGGCCACATCCAGGCTCACCTTTCCCCCAAGATGCTCACCTGGACCCTCACACAGTTCACGGGGCCTCAGAGCTCCCCAAGATGGGATGGGAAGAAAATCAAATAAATATGGAATTAAAATGGCACAAAACAAAATAAGGTGCCCAATGAACACGTTGTGCTTTGGCAGAAAATTTCCTCTAGATATGAGCTGGGACTCTGAGTGTGCTGGCGTTCAGTCTTTAATAACCTGGTCTTCTCCCACAGCCCTGCTCCTTTCTTGTCAGCAGTAAAACTGCACACAGAATCAAATAAAAAAATAATAATAATTAAACCGTACAGCGCTGCTCTGCCAGTGCTGATTGGGGCTGCAGTATGTCAGTGTGGCCCAGTGGCGAGTGGCCTGGTCCCTGTGTGGGGATGGGGATGGGGACTCACCTCTGGCCACTCTCCGGTGATCCAGATGTACTCGCAGGGGGGGAGCCCACAGCTCTGGGTTTCGGGGGGGCGTTTGCTGGGGTCGCAGCCGCCGCTGCTCTGCTCTCCCTTGCTCTCATCCACGCAGACCACCTTGCGGTACCGAGACGCCTCCCCGCACGTCTTCGTGCACTGTTGGTGAGAAACGACAGCTCAGGTGACCCACGGGAGACTTTGGCAAATCAACCCTCGTCCAGGGCGAGCCCCCCTCCCAGCAGCCCGGCCAGAGCACGTGGCTCTGTGCCCCATGCTGGCATCTCTCACCGGTGTCACCTGCTGGCAAATTTGAGACCAGAGAAAGGGGGAAAGAAAAGGACCAACCCCCTCCGTTTCAGCAAACACAGCTGCTTGGAGAACAGCTCAGCCATCCTCTTTCCAAATCATTGCTGCACCCTTGGCTGTGGCTGGGGTTGGGGGGGGCCCCTCCCCTG
>NW_008592343.1:248-5295 GCF_000691845.1 Merops nubicus | reverse complement strand
CATTGCTGCACCCTTGGCTGTGGCTGGTGTTGGGGGAGCCCCTTCCCTGGTCCTCTGCCCCAGCATGGTGTGGGGGCACACCTCTGCAATCACTGCAAGGGAGGGGACCCTAAGGGTTCATTCTTTTAAACGCTGCCCCGCCTGATATTAAGAGCAACCCATATCAGCCAGGCACAACTGCTCCCTGTGGACTCCTGAAGACTTGAAGGAATTAGTTCTTTCTCTGCTCATCGTGTAAAAACCAGCTCGGCTGTGAGGCTGTGCTCCTGGGAGGGGGTCTGTGCTCAGAACACACCTCACACAACACACATAAAACAAAATAAATCAGCATAAGAGCAGCTGTCTGCATAAAACCCTATTTTCTTAAAGTTACAGGCTGTAATGGACTTCTAACGTTTTCAACTAACTGGATTAACAAGGAGAAGAATGCATGAAAATAATCATTTTATATAACATGCAGGAAATATCTTCCCCTAAGGAAAAGGATAAAACATTCAACCAGACCATCCCTGTCTGTACAGAAACACTGTTTGAAGTCACCTAGGCTCAGAGGACTGTGCCAGTTTAATCTAGAGTCCCACCCTCCAAACCTCACTCCCAGTCTCCCTGAAGCAGCTCCTGCTCTCCTGGCTGGCCCACAATTAGGAAGGTCGTCGTGGGTTCAGCTCATTGCAAAACACAGGCACTGTCAGGCCCTCCTTTCTGTAATTGGCTGTCAGAACCAACATTGCAAATGATGTGAGAACTTTGAAAACTCAGATCAGTCCATAGCAGGATTAACAAACCAAGAGAGCTGCAGTGAGTCCAATGTCATATTGGTTGTAAATCTTTAGTAAGAGAGCAAAGTGGAGGGGGAAGAGGAAGGAGAAGAAGCCCCACAAAGAAGCATTTATTCTAAAGGAATAACTTAGGAGCTCTTAGGCAACAGTCAACATCGCAAAATACACAGTCTGCCAAAAGACCCCAAGGGTTTCATGTGCTTTCAACCTTATTTACTCTCTTGCTTTAAGTCCTTGGAGTGGAAGCTCTTTCTAGGTCTGTGCTGAAACACAGGGAACAAGGACCCTACGGGGGCTGGATGAATTTGCTGGAGTGTGATTTCACCAGAGAGCAAACAAACTGTGCTATATTTGCCCATCTCTGATATCTTCCTATTATGTAAGTAAAAATCTGAAAAATTATTGCATGTGAACAAGGCATCACCAGTGCTCCATTGTCACGTAGCTTCCCTGAGTGGCACCTTTGAGGGGCAGCATGAACCCAACCTTCCTGCCCCTTCCTAACCAGGGACTCCCCAGCACAGGGGGAGCAGGCCCACAGGATGCTCAAAGCTCCCCTTGTCCCTGGTTTGGTGCATGGCAGCCCAGCACCTGGTCACCAGAACAGGTCCCAGCCCTCCACCGCTCACGGTCAAAAGGAGGGATCTGGCAAGAAGAGGGAAGAAACCAGGCTGATTTTGTCTCTTCCTCTCAATGTATAGTTCAGCCCCAATATGCAAAGTACATTGGCTCATGCTTAATTTTAAGGTGAATGATCTCTATGCCACCAACACATCTTCTGATGTTGGCTGTGAAAAGCTATCATATCAAAAGCCCATCCTCATTTAACATTAATTGTTGCTGATGAGAGATTGACACTCTCAAGCACACCTTGGCCTGAGTTGAGTTTCTCTGCAAATAACAGTTGTGTGGCCAAAAAAACCTGAGCCAGCTCTGTGTGTCTTGTCATCATCAGTAAATTAAAGTTTGATTATTTGTATTTTTAGGGCGAACTGGCAAACAAAAGAATTCCACTGAGATATTAAGTATGGCTCAAAGACAGTGAGACCATCATAAAATAAATCAAAGAGAAACACTGCAGACGTTCCAATCAGCCACCCCAAGGTTATAAAACATTATTCACATAGAAAGTGGACAGTTCAGCTAGCATGAAAAGGCTATTTTTCCTTTTAATATGGTGATAGATTTCGTATGAAATCTCATTTTCATGACTGATCTAAATCTCACATAAAACAGAGGGGACAGGGTATAACAGCTATTGATAGCAAAGAACTGAAAAACAGGTCAGGCGTTTGACAATATTTGTCTCTTTTGCTTCATTTCCCAAATTCTAAACTATCTTCCTGGCAGTCCAAATTAAGGACCATTTCAAGCGTTTTTGCAACTGTTTTAGAAGAATGATAATAATAATTAAAAAAAAAACCCAAACCCACAGACATTGCTTTGGGAAAGCCTTCATTGTTTTCTTTTTTTCTAAAAAAATCAAAATCTGACAGAGATGAAAAGAAACCCCAGTCCACGAGCGCTTCAGACATGCCTTGGGTAACTCTGCAATCCAAATCAGGCAAGGATGGCAATTTTCCCCCAAGTGGCAAATGTCAAAAAACCACGAATTGCATTGCAGCTTCCAGAGCTGAGCATTGCCCTTCCATGAAGCTTTATGTCAAAAAAACAACCCTTCTCTCTCCCAGTTTTCCCTTTTTCTTTGTGACCCTGGTGTGAGTTTTACTCTGGCACTAACAAGCCCTTTACTATTGACTTTCTCCTTCCTGGTGTGGCCATCGAGAACAGCTAATTAATGGTGGTACACCAACAGAGCAATAAATGGTTTCCAGAAAGTTCCCTATTCCATTTCATTGGCGAGACCAACTTCTTGCTAAACAACAACAAGGAGGAACAATAAAAAAAAACCTCTTGACAGATTCCCTTTAAAGTTAAAAAATCAACAACAAGACAGCACCAGGATGTTATTTTACATCCCACCTTTCATGTCAATTAGGGTTCATTGCTGTTCCCTGCTCATAGAATACTAATGCAGCCTGTGCCTCCTCACTATAAATAACACACAGCCAGGACTTATGGCTGAGGAGAAGTGGCTGTTAGAGTTTTCACCAGGTACATCAGGACAAAATAAGAAGTGCTCAGTAGAAGAACTGCTCAGAGTCAGCCCCAGGGCAAGCTCACACTGGGCATCTCCTGCAGGTTTCTATTAATGGTTACTTATGGGTGAGGAAACTTCCAGCCCAGCCCCTCTGGCAAAGCTCCTCTGGGCAAATAAAAATAAAATCTCCATAACATGTTAAAAACTTCCCCAGTGCAATGAGCAGTCCTGGAAAACTTAAGGAAACGTCAGCATCTACCTCCCACCAAGGGCTTGGCAATGTGGGGGGAGGCTGGGGCCTTTTGCCCCTGGTTTGAAAATATGCAAAAATAAGGGGAAGAGGATGAAGGACAGAGTAGGAGCCGTGACTTTTCAGGGCTAATTACATCTCTGGGTAAGGACTGCAACTGCATGCTGTTTGGTGACCTACTTTGCTGCCTGTAAATTTATTAGCTGAAGAAATTTAACGGGCTCTGTAAAAGCAAAAGTTCATTGCAAGGAATTTGCTGGAGCCCCTCCAGCTATTGCTACGTTTCTCTTCCAGACTGGGATGGCTCCATTGGGTACCAGTGTGTGGTGAGCTTGGCTGTGCCTCCTGCTGCATCCCACCACACCTTGGCTCCCCAGCACGTGGGACGGGGGCACAGTCCCCTCCTGCCTCTGGTATTGTGGCCGTGTGATACAGGATTATAAACCCAGCTCCCACCACTGCTGAGACTGAGGAAACAGAGCTAAACTTGTTTGTACTGTCCCCGCCAGGCCACGGGGATATTAGGTAATGTCACACATGTGGCTGCCGGCATCCTGGGGTGCTCTGTGGTGCTGAGCCAAGAACAAGTTCATAGGGAAGGAAAGAGGAGAGGAAAGCAAGGGAAGCAGACACTGCTTCAACCTCCAATTTTTTCTTGCCACCGTGGAAAACTTGCACAGCCCCGGCACATGTAAGATGCTTTTTCTCTCCTCAGTAAATTTGCTTTTCCTATCCTCCTCCTCTTTTTCTTTCTTTTTTCCTTTTGTTTTTAGTGACACAATAAAGGCAGGTTCTGGAAGTGTCTGTGAACAGCAAAGCTTTGAGCAGGAAGCCAGCATTGCCTCCTGGTCTTTTGTTATGGGAGCAGGAGAACCTGTTTTGCTTTTACACCGTGACCTCTTCAAACTATCTTGGTAGAGGAAGGGACCTCCACCAATTTCATCCTCCTTCAAGATCTCCCTGGGTCATGCAGGAGCAATATAAAAGCTGCTTGAAAGCCAGATCCTCGTTTGATTAATATTTCTGCTCCCTGGAGCTGTCAGGGTGATCAGGCTCTGGCTCTGATCGTGCACCTGCAAAGTCAGTGGGGTATATGCTGTCTAAAGGGTGCAGGATCGAGCCCCTGCTGCCCTGCCCCTGGGGCCAGCAACGGATTCGCAGGGAGGCTGATGCACTAAGTGTGTGTGTGGGGTCCTTTGCTCCTCTCCATCCACTGCATCCCTGTGGAGGGCCCACAGTGGGCAATCCCCTTCTCCCTGTAGGACAAGGACATCAGACACCCTTTCCATAGGAGTGGTGGCCTCTTCTGTGGGCTGTGTGACACAGGAATCAGTTCCCCAGAGCTGGCAGCTCCATTGCCTTTACGATTTCCAAGGCTGGAAGTCCTGCACTGTAGGGAAGAGCCTGGGACAGTGGGACAGGGATGAAGGAGAACTGAGGTAGGACCCTTTCACCCAGGAATGGCTAGAAATGGAACAAAACCAGAATGAAAATAATAATTTTGGTGCCTGTTCTGGACTCTGACGCAACTGGAGGTACACTCAAAGCTTGCCATTGTACCCTGTGGGTAGCCTACAGGAGGGCTCCTCCTGGACCCCTCCCTCCTGCCCAGAGTCCCTTTTTCCTCCTGTCACACACCAGCCTTGGGTCCACCCATTGCCCAGGTGAGTCGGAATCGCTCCCTGGACCACCTAAGCAGCAGCTTTATCCCCAACTCCAGCCGAAGGGGCTGGCTTTGCTGGGGACTGATCCTGGTCGCTCCGAAAAGCACCGTCTCCTATGGAGACCTCAACTCAGGCTGCTCACGGCTCGGCAGACAGGACAGCGCAGGAGCTCAGCGAAAGGAGAGAGCTGTCAGGAGGAGTCAGAGTAACGGGGCAAGAGAGCGGGAATGACCAATGTTCCCCAATTCCTTCA
>NW_008592343.1:0-217 GCF_000691845.1 Merops nubicus | reverse complement strand
ACAGGCCGCAGGCACGGGGCTCCCCGCCGGCGCCGCGCAGCAGGGCTCAGCCTCCGGGAACAGACCCAAATCCGCCCTCCGCAAAACCTGCTCGCTATTTGCATAGGTCCCAGCCAAACACAGGGCAGCGCGAAGCGATAACCGAACCCTCCGGAGGTACTTCTCGGCTCCCCCTTTCCCCCGCGGGCTTTTCTGGCGAGCTCGGGCGGCGGCCCCA
>NW_008592342.1:0-456 GCF_000691845.1 Merops nubicus | reverse complement strand
CCGAGCACCTCCCGGGGCTGTGCCGGGCGGGTACTCACTCTCTAGGATTGGTGCACTCCGGTCGTTGATTTGTGTCACCTTCTTTAGCTTGGTCCCTTTACAGATGTCCTGCAGGAGGGCCCCACGGCCCCGCTGCTCCTCTCGGCTCAGCTTCGGCGGCTCCGTGTTCGCCTGGAGACAAGAAGTAGCTCATCAGGAGCCCACGAACACCCCAATCCACAGTTTTAGCCACAGATCGGCCACAGCCTGACTCCAGTTCCCCGCCTCTCCTCGGCTGAGCCCAGAGGAACCCCCACCAGGCCCGCAGCCTTCTCCAGGGGCTCTTCCAGATGGAGCGACTGGGCTGCCCCAGGTTATGCTGTGGCTCTACAGGGCGAGGTTGAGACCCCATCCCACCCCAACGCAAGGCACAGGCACATGCAACATCTCCTGCTTTCCCCCTTGAGCCACGCTGGA
>NW_008592341.1:0-473 GCF_000691845.1 Merops nubicus | reverse complement strand
TATCAGGGCAACCCATTTACTCCACATAGCATCAGTTGCATGGGGTGTGGAGACCCTCCCTGTATCAGGGCAACCCATTTACTCCACATAGCATCAGTTGCATGGGGTGTGGAGACCCTCCCTGTGAACACCCAGCCCAGCACCGGCAGTCGGGGTGCCAGGAGGAGCTGTGCTTCAGTGCCGACCACCTCTGAGGCAGCTTGAACTCCTTCAGATGCTGCCCGCATCTCTTTTGACTTCGTATCTTTTTGATCCATGGCTCCAAAACCCCACAGGCTGGCCTTGGGTCTCCCCTGGTGTTCTCTGCCAGAGGCTCCAGGTAGGACCACTCTTCCCGGCTGCAGTGTATCCTGTCCTGCCCACACTGGCCCGAGGACTACTGCATGCACAATCTCCAGTTTAATTTGTTCGAAGGCTTGCTAAGAGCCCCATTTGAAATCATTCTGCCGGGTCACTTGGTAGAGAGGACTCAC
>NW_008592340.1:0-2217 GCF_000691845.1 Merops nubicus | reverse complement strand
GTTTGTTTTCAAACCATTACAACTTAAAATGGAACAATTCAATGAATTGTAAAATTTGCCTTTGCTGGATGAGATTTGATCAATGGCTTTAACACTTGCACAGTTTTTATCACATACCAAGAGCTGGTCTCAGAGGTCTCTACTAGCTGGTTCCACTGAGACCAATAGACATAAAGACTAAAAGAAACAGACGGAAAAGTTCTATCTGAATCTTCAAATGCATAAAAGGTCAAGAATAATTTTGATTCAAAGTGACGGACACCTTCAAAGTAAAATGATATATAACTATAGTACCTTTTTTGTGACGTTTAGCTGCACTTCCAACCACATTTATGAGCTTCAGAAATCCCTTGTGGGACATTGTATTAATACAATGACCATACAGATAAAAAAACAAGATAGGTATATGATGAAGGGTACAGTTGGACAGCTGGCCTAACATCTTTGATGAATACAAAACTAAATTATGAATTCACATTAATGAATAACAGACACAAACAAAAGTAATAGAAAGCAAGAGACCTCACAGAGAAAAAAAGACTAACATAGATCAAGAATTCTATAAAATGTACAAGAATGGATACACACATTATCCTCATAGACTTCTAAATAAGTAATGTGGTAGTTAAAATATTCAGAACTGTCACTTTAAAGTCACTATGCTGTGTTTAAAGTAGGAAGAGTTAATGAAATCATACATATATGGTTCTATCCAATTTTTAAAAAAAAAAAGAAACATTTCACTTTGCAAAAACAGTGAGGAAACATATGGATCTGATTTTAGACACCAATAATTTTTTTGTGTGACTCTGGAAACTTCTTCTTAATCACAATTCCTTTAAAGCATTTCTATGTTGCTCTTCTATCCCTCCCCCCTGTGTCATTCCTTCTTTCCAATTCCCAAGTCCCTTGTTTTCCCCCACACATATTATGTTGATGGATAAAGAAAGATAAGAGGAAGGGGCCATGGTTCAAAGGGACTCATATTTAACTGAAATCTTTTGAACTCTTCAAAAGGAAAAAAAAAATTCTCCTTCTCTCTCCTCTACTTCTAGTTTCTAAAGACATTTTTTTTTTTACATATTCTAAAAAAACAAACAAACAAAAAACCCAAACAACAACAACAAAACAAACAAACAAACAAAAAACCAGACAAAACCCCTTTAATTAGAAACTTTGGTTATGTTTTATTTACTCATTGTTCTCTTTCAGAATATTCTTAGAAATAAAATTTCTTCTCTTTCAAAAATTATTTTTTTTTCTAATTCAAAAAAAGCATTGAAGAGTATATTCCTAGTTTACGACTTTCTCCTTTAAACTATTCTTAGTGTTTGGTTTCTTCCTAAAAAGAAGAAACCACACCTCATTCTTTTCCCTAAGTGGCTGGCTCAAAAAGGCCAATATTGTATGTCTGGTGGCGTTTCTTTATTTTCACTTATTTTTCCTGCTTTTCCTTTTGGACTATTCAAATTTACTGCTTCTACTCTTCCATTTGGTCACAATCATTCTTGGATTCCTTAAAGACCTTCATTATACTAGAGTTTCTAAATAGCTGGCTAATACACCAAACTGATTTATCTCAGATGATTAACTACTCAAGAGTAAAGAAAATTCTTCCTTAGTTTCAAACTGACATATATTTTAATAGATGGAGGAAAAGACTAATGTGTTGTTATTTCACATAACATTGATATAATATAATGACAGGAAAGTCAGGTAGAGTAGATAGGTCTTCAGTGAAGAAATTATTGTCTTATAGTAAACCTTTCCTTAAAGTTCTTCATGTGGAAATTATTTTAGATTAAAGGCTGAAAGTGTGTTCGTAGATCAAATTGTTCAGATGAGTTCATGTTTATTAAGGAAATTCTGGCTTCTCCATAGGCCTAAGCTAGCTAAGAAACCCCAGCTGCTAAATTTCAAGTTGAAGTCACACGCAGGCATGTGCAGAAGCAGACCTCTGCGACGTCTAAAGAAAGGTAATAAAACCACACCATTCATTCTGGAAATGGTAGAAATAAGAAATTATAGAATCACAGAGTGGCTTAGGTTGGAAGGGACCCTAGAGATCATATTTTATAAATTGTTTTCAACTCTACTAAGTCTTTATTTCTTGCAGATACATTTTATATCTCTTAAAAAAACCCAGTAAATTATGTATTTTCCATATGTAGCAAAATCTGTATATATTACTTTATATATATATATATATATAAAAAA
>NW_008592339.1:938-1181 GCF_000691845.1 Merops nubicus | reverse complement strand
GAACCTCCTCAAACCCCCCTAGAACCTTTCAGAACCCCTCCAAGACCCTCTAGAAGCACCTAGAACCCCTCCAACCACCTCTAGAACCTCTCCAAACCCCTCCAAGACCCTTCTAGCACCCCCAGGACCCCTCAGAACCCTCAGAAGACCCCTCCAAAACCACCTACAACTTCTCAGAACCCCCCTAGAACCTCTTGCAACCCCTCTAAGACCCTCTAGAACCCCCCTAGAACCCCTCCAACC
>NW_008592339.1:603-923 GCF_000691845.1 Merops nubicus | reverse complement strand
CCCCTAATACCCCCTAGACCCCCCCTAGACCCCCCCCAACCCCCCCTAGAACCTCCCAGAACCCCTCCAAGACACTTCTAGCACCCCCAGGACCCCCCAGAACCCTCCTAGGAGCCCTCAGAACCCCCCTAGAACCTCTCCAACCCCCCCTAGAACATCTCCCAACCCTCCAGAACGCTTTAGAACCCTTCCAAACCCCCACAGAACCCTTCAGAATCTCCCTAGAACCCCTCAGAACCCACTAGAACTTCTCCACAACTCCCTAGAACCTCTCACAACCCCTCTAACACACTCTAGAACCACCTAGAACACCTCTGCAC
>NW_008592339.1:0-302 GCF_000691845.1 Merops nubicus | reverse complement strand
CTAGAAGCCCCTAGAACCCCTCCAACCACCTCTAGAACCTCTCCAAACCCCTCCAAGACCCTTCTAGCACCCCCAGGACCCCTCAGAACCCTCAGAAGACCCCTCCAAAACCACCTACAACTTCTCAGAACCCCCCTAGAACCTCTTGCAACCCCTCTAAGACCCTCTAGAACCCCCCTAGAACCCCTCCAACCCCCCCTAGAACCTCTCAGAACCCCTCCAAAACCCACTAGAACCCTTCAGAACCTCTCTAGAACCCACTAGAACCTCCTCAAACGCCCCTAGAACCTCCTCAAACCCCC
>NW_008592338.1:0-480 GCF_000691845.1 Merops nubicus | reverse complement strand
TTTTGTCTGAATAAATAAAAAAAAGTTCTAAAATTCATGGAGTTAGGAAGTCTCACTGGTGATTTCAGCTTTCCAAACCTTGCCAAACTGATTCTGTGCATAAAAGCTTGTTGAAATCACAACCTCATCAACAGACCTGCATTATCTGCTGTATTAGAGATGATCAAACAGGAAAAACAAGCAGTCAGGTAATAATACTCACATGCACTCCTTTTTGGCACGACTTTGTAACTGGATGTTCAGTCCCACTTCTGAATGATTAATAATATCCATATGGGTTGGTCTTACCCCAGGGAATTCCCACAGTCTTTAGCTCCAAGACTCAAGGTTAACACAGATTTGCTTTGGTTGTTTGTTTTTCTGGTGTGTGTGTGTGTGTGGTGGTTTTTTCCCTGGAATATCTGTTGCTGAAGATGTTATTTATGGGGAAGGAGCAGGTGAAGAGGAAAGGGGAGACAATTTCATCTAAGTGCCCTTTTG
>NW_008592337.1:696-1002 GCF_000691845.1 Merops nubicus | reverse complement strand
AGCATCCGCGCCGCACCGCGCCTCTCCGCCCCGAACGCCGCCGGGATTTGGGATTCACGCCCCGACCGGAGAGAGCGTCGATAAAATTCTCCGTATCAAATGAGCAATCATTTGTTGTGGTTATGTGTTGTGTAATAAAAGATGTTAGCAGGATCAATAAAAATGAAAACACTTTTACTTACATCTTGAATTACTGTTTTAAGGGGTGAGCTGTGGTGATGCAACAAACCAGAGAAAGATCTACAACCGTCAAACGTTTTCAAAGGAAATCAAAATGAACGCGTGTCACCCTGGGCTGCCCCTGTT
>NW_008592337.1:0-218 GCF_000691845.1 Merops nubicus | reverse complement strand
ATCGATTTCCCCCTGCTCCGCACTAGCCGTGGCACCGCTCTTTACCCAAACTAAAATAAAAGCGGAGCCCTTATTCGCAGAAAATTATCGGGATCGATTTCGGGGCCGTTCACGGTGAATTTAGCAAGGAACAGCCCCAAACATGGAGGCCGGTGGAGCTGCGGGACCGCTCCCACCTCGGACGCGCCGCCGGGCTGCGGACGCAGCCTGCACCGGGC
>NW_008592336.1:0-273 GCF_000691845.1 Merops nubicus | reverse complement strand
TGCTGGCTCGCAGCCAGACACCTCTACACACTGGTGTCTACCTGCCTGTATCAGGTGTCCTAACACTTCGGTTCTCTGCCATATGCTTTTGGGTGCTGTAAAAGGAGGGAATAACCATTCTATAATGACTGCAGTTGGTTCCTTACTCTTATTATCCCTATCACCCTGTATGGTATCCTACTTGGCATCATAGCACTCCATAGTACTTGATTCCCCCTTTTCCCCTTTTTTCTTTTGCCAAGTAGGCCATTGTCCCAAAATGCCAAATGGATA
>NW_008592335.1:0-3719 GCF_000691845.1 Merops nubicus | reverse complement strand
CTTTAACTAATGTGCCAAAAAGCACCAAAAAAATTCTCTACAGTACATGCACATTTTAGTGACTCATTCAAGAATAAGGATAGGCATAAAAGTAGTCAGAATCCTTTCAGCTTTTGGCCCAAGAATTAAAATTTTTACTGAGGAATTATTGCTGGCAAAACTTTAAACACTATTACTTAAACTGGAGTACTGTATCTTTTCTAGGAAGCCCTGAAAAACATAATTTTAATGGATTTTAGTTAGGCCCACCAGCTAAGAGAAAAAAACAATTATTCGGAGATTTGAGCCTACTGACAGTGGCAGGTTTTCACCCTCTCTAGAGTCTTAGCAGCTCAGAATATCTCACAGTTAAATAACTAGCCCACACTGAATTCTGAGGTCACAACATTCATTCAGGGTGAAAAAGTGTTCAGTTCAGAGAAAAAGAACAGAATGAAAACACCCACAACAGAAAATCCCACAACCCTGAAATTAACTGGTTTTTCCCCTAGTAACAGCAGTTCACAGACACAAGTTTTCACTGGCACTTCACAGCAAGCTTTGAATTAGACCCTGGGGCTGACAAATCCTTCAAAATAAGGCATATAGCAAATTATAAATATGTTTGGCCTAATGAGGGAATGTAGACTAGACTTGCAGACTCTCACCTAACCATAAACCAGTATAAACATTAAAATGAACAAAATTCACAGCATTTTAAAAAAACAAAAAAAAACTCACAAGAAAACCCTCAGTAGATCTCCACAGAGCTTCAGAAGGGTAACCATAACATGTCATGAACTTCCATTTATTATCCTCTACATTACCTATGCAACTTCAAGCATAATCCAACCCAATACTCCTATTTGGTAATGGATGACGTCATTCAGGATCAGATTAGCCATAAGATTTTTTTTTTGTTTAAATTATCTTGTTTTTTCTGTTCCAAAAGTCAGAATTCCTAAACACACACACAGTAAACATCACAATAAAGAGGGTGTCGTACCAATGTGGTCAGGGAATTTCTTTTCATATAAAGTCTCTCCAAGTACTGCAGCCCCTCATCTTTCAGTAACTCCAAAGGGAAGTGGTGGAGGTTTCGGTAATTGAGGAACAAGTTCTTGTGCCTTTCCAGCTTTGCCTCAGAGATTGTTTTACACAGTTCTGATGCCATGATTAACCCTCTTCCAAGCACCACATCTAATGCATTGCATCTTCTGAAAGCTGGCTCATTTCTAAGAGACAAAAAGAGAGGGGGAAAAATAAAAAGACATTATCAAGGTGTACGCCATGCATTCTTTTATGGAAAAAGTTATTACGTACTCTCTGATAATTTCTCAAAGCACACTTGTTCCAGTTCATCCATAAATAAAGTACCCAGAGCATCCACACCACAAGATATATTAGAAGCAAGTCTGACTATTTTCTGGATGAAGTTTTAGTGGTTTTGGACCAGTAGTAACAAGATTGTAGGGTATACATCATGCTTTTTTCCCTTCCATTTTCCATGAACCTTTCTGATAATTTTGTCAAAGTTGCCACCACAAGGGGGGGAGATGGGGGGAGAGAAGGGAGAAAACCACCAAAACCCAACCTCTCTCTACTAACCTTTATTAATGACCTACATCTATTCTGTGAAGTATGCTAAAAGAAGAACTCACATATCTTAAGAAAAATGCAGAGTTTGTTAGAGGACTTGTTATCTTCAGATTACTAAAATGACTTCAAATTACTAAAATGCCTTCATGTAGTTTTTCATCCAGAGTGACAAAAGGCAATGAAAGTTTGTTCATTTTTCCCATATAAAAGTAGCAGAAGAACTTAACAGTTGGAAGAGATATTGGGGGTAGACAACAAGTTAGGACATCTTAAAATAATAAACTAATACACGAGAAATATGAAATTTGCAGCTAGAAAAATGTTTGAAGAGCTAAATGTGAAGGCAGATTTTCACCTATCTTTCCTAAAAATAAAATTAGAAAGAACTAAATGTCAAGCTTTAACTCACAATTTCAAATACAAAAAACAAAAGCATGAAGAAAAATTAAAAATTAACTCATATCTGGAACCAGACTTTATATACCTTGTTTTTCTCAGCATAACCAAAATTCTAGTCATTATTCTGTTGCCCAGATTTAGATAACAGCAACAGTACATCTTTCCAATTGTCTCAGAAGTCAGGAGAACATAAATCCAGACTAGTTATTCATTTTAAGTTACCAGTTTGCTGCAGACTTGTGTGTAGAAATTAATTGTCATTAATGAAAGGCAAGGAACCATAACTGCTTTCTGCCAAAAACACTGGAATATTTTAATTCATTCCTTTACTGAAGGACAGATTTCTAATCATAACAGATATTGAAGTTACTGAGTTAGGAACAAGAATCCCATCTGACTCTATGGCAGTCTTTGTAAACAAAACTCCTTTCCCAGCTGCAGACTGACAACTGGACCATACATGCAAAGCAAATTACTTTATCAGTTTCAGTAATTCCTCTGATTTGCAGAGAAGCAGCTTCTCCCACTGACCTATGTCTTTTTAGAGGAATACAGCAGCTAGATTCTTACAGTCCCATAAGCACTTCTAATCACAAGTTAGGTGTAATACCTTACACACCTTTTCTTGTCTTCAGTTATCCCCAGTTCAATCCATGCTAAGATCAGTTCTGCAAGCAAATGATTACCCTATTGAGAATCCTTTATAAGATGGGAAAGTATCAGTCCAACTTCAGTTAAGCAGTATTCATACAAGAACCATCAGTACTGTAGCAGTTGCCTTCATTAGCTAATTTAAGGAGACAGGGTACACACACACACACACACGCATGCACGCAGCTGGCCCTTGGCACTATCAACATTAAAGCTCCCTCAGTTCAGCAATTAAAGGAAATTAAGCCATCGCAATTCCAAACTCCACATCTGTGATCAGCATTACAACAAGTCAAGGGAAAATATTAGAATTTTTAATGAGCCCAGCCTGAGAATATTTTCTTTGCAGTTGAGGGGATTGACACAAACACAACCGGCACTAACTGCTACAACGTAAGAAACAGCACAGGAAAGTTCATCTTATCCTGATTTTTTTTTTTAAAATGAAAAGCCATGAAGTCATAAAACACATACATAAATATCCAGTAGCCTGTTAATTTGTCCAGAGACACTTTTTCGGTGTTCTGCACTTGGGGACTTTCTCTTCAGAGTTGTGACACCAAACTGGACTACATTTAGCCATGGCACACATGGACTGACAGACACAGAAGCCCAAAGCTACAAAGCCCAGTCATAACCTACTCTATTTTAGCTCTTAGTCCAAAGGAAAACCCTCCTACTCCCTTCCATGACTAGCCAACCTTTTTCTCTCTAAATGCTCTTTTTCCAGAGATGAGGCACAGCACGCCCAGAAAAGGACATACACAAACACAGTCTTTAAGGCAAGGAAAAGCAGAAGACGACGATGAATACCTGGTCACTCCGTGAGGAGTCAGGTCATTCAAGGGGGAAAATGGCCCTTTCAGAGAATGGAGAAGCCAGGAATAATCCCGCGCTGAGCACAGGGAGCGGATGGGTGACACCGGGAGGCTCAGAAACCCCCCCAAGACCTGCGGGCCGCCTCTGTCCGAGTGGGACCCGCTGGGGGCAAGAGCGCACCGAGAGCCTGAAGGAGCCGCAGGGCACGGGAGGACGAGGCTGTCGGGGACACTGGCGGAGCTGCCCCGCTCCGTGCTCGCCGAGCCCAGCGG
>NW_008592334.1:331-9895 GCF_000691845.1 Merops nubicus | reverse complement strand
CTCTGCTTTCTCCAGAGCAAGAAGCACGCCAACAAGGTGAGGCGGTACCTGTCCATCCACGGCGGAGAGGAGCTCGCCCACGGGAAGAAGATGAAGCTGGATGCGAAGCAGGTGAGAGGAGAGCGTGGAGCCCTTCGAGCCTGAGTGCCGCCGAGCAGGACCTGCTGGCCTGCGGTATGGCCTCGGCACCTCTGTGAATAAGCGAGGAAAATCCTCTCAGGAGGGGCATTGGGAGAACTGAGGAGCTCCAAGGCAGGTGTGCTGCTGCGCCTGGTCTTAGCGAGCATAGTTCTTGCCGTCCTCATTTAAGCAGCCTCTGTGGGAGTGCCTTCCCCATCTAAAAAGGTGCATGATGTCTTTTGTTGGTAATCTGGCTTGAAAAGACAGGGAAAAGTGAGCAGGAGCAACAGTGTGTCAGGAGTACCACTGCGTAACATTTGCTGTCACAGAGAGCACGCTGGGTTGGCCAGCTACTGGAATTCACTTTCCAGAGCAGTCTTTTTTTGACTCATTTAGGTTTCCTCAGCTTGTAGCTGGAGCCTGTTGGTCAGTGAAGGCACCACCTTCAACTTGGCCATCTGTCTGCCCCGTGATTCGTTTGGGAAACAGATTCTACTTTTGTGATTGCTTCAGCTTAAATCCCTAACTCTCCAACATTTGCCGGGGGGTGGGGCATCGAGGCAGATGCCTTCACACATAGTGTGAGGCTTAGAAACGCTGGCTGCTGCCAGCCTCGCTGGCATCATGTTGCAGATGACCCAGCTGATAGTGGTGTTTGTGTTGCTCCTTCACACCTTGCAGAGTAAAATGCTGCCTGTTCCAAGTCTGGCAGCTACACGCTTACCCTTGTCTATAACCCACACAGGCCAGGGCTGCCCCTCTGCCTGGTGGTTCACTGATGGGTTAAAAATAAGTAATCTGGTGCAAGAATGCTCTCTGATAAGGGAGAGGATGATGCCGTGCTGTGGAACCCCTATTGGTCACACATCTTCAACTTAACACCAGAATGTCCCCGATCACCTCATTTGCTTAGACCCCCCAGACCTTGGTGTTTCTCCTTGGATAAGGTGACCTAGAAGTCCCTCCAGCCTCTACCACCTGTGATTCTGTGTGCACAGGACAGCAAGCAGGAAGGCAGCAATGGGGAAGACAGGAACAAGTGTTGTCCCATCTGCAACATGACCTTTTCCTCTCCAGCCGTGGCAACATCTCACTACCTGGGCAAGACTCATGCCAAGAACATGAAGCAGCAGTCCCCCAAAACAGAAGGTACAACTGTCTGCAGTGCCTTTGCTTGCTACCGAGGGGCTGCTCAAGCAGTAAAAAAGTTGAGAGGTGCATTGTGTTCCAACTATAAACTCTTCTGAGAACATGCCTCTTTACAGTGAAACAGAATAAGCCAGTGGGGCACCTGCAGGGACATGGAGACATCAACTACAAAGGTGTAGCCTGTGAGGTCTGAGGAGCTGTGAGCTGCTGCAGGTAGCTGGGGACTAGGAGAGTATAGCTATGAAGCCTCTGGATGTGCTTGTCCTGACCATGTGTTCTTCTCACGGCACCTGCTGTTGACTACTCTCATGATGGGATGCCATCCCGGCAGACCTCAGGTTGGACACGGCGCAGCTGCCTGTGTCCCACCCCTTTGGCAGCTTACAGAAGGGTCCAGTGGGTGAGGGAAGAGACCCTCTGTCCAGGGCAGGTAGTGGTGGCCAAGAGCCCAGTCAGCAGGGAGGGAAAACACAGCCTTCGAGTGCACCCAAGGATGGCAGCTTGTGTGAGCTCCTAGCTGGGATCTTCCAGGCAGAAGCAGGACTCACTGCATCAGACCTCATCCAATCCATGCCATTTCTCCTATCCATGACATTTCTCAGGCAAGACTCCTTGTGATTTCAGCTCAGAATAAGTCCTGTAGCTGCTGAGTGTCTCCAGACATCCGCTTGCTTTGCTGCCGGGCTTGTGCCTATGTCCTGTCTGGGTGATAATAAGAGTAGGTGGAAGCTCTTTCATGTCCAGTGTTTCTTGAATGTGGCCATGCTTAGGTTAAGGAGAAATATGCAAATCTATTGGTTTGGGGTTTTTTAACCCTGAAGTTTTTATCTGGCCTACTGTGACTTGTCTTACCACACACCGTTCAATTCTGCAGTGTTAAGGGAAGAGATGGGAGTGATGCGAATTTATCTGGATGTCTCACGTGTCCTATATAGGTTTGGGTTTTAGGTGCAACGGGTTATTTTTTTTATGCAGGTTTTGGGGAAATAAAGTGACTGTTTTTTACCTCTAAATTCTGTGACTGACCAAGAGTTTGGATTCACCCTACAGAAGCAGTGCCCCCACAGAAAAATCCTGCTACCCTCCCCACCTCTACCGTGTCTTCTAATGAGGAGAACAAGGACATTACTGACCCAGACAAGTTCTGTAGCCTCTGCCATGCCACTTTCAACAACCCCCTTATGGCAAAACAACATTATGTAGGCAAGAAGCACAGAAAGCAAGAGACCAAACACAAGCTGATGGCACACTATGGCCGAACCCCTGATGCACCAGCATCGTCCTTCATGGGTGAGTTCTCAGCAGGCAGGCGAATAAATAGCTGGAGAGTGGTGGGGGAGAGCATCAGTATCTGTCTGGCAGGTCTTTGGACGAGACAGTCTGTGCACAGAGAGCGGGGGGATTGTTGGTGATGAGGATTTTGATTATACGCCGTAAGATTGATCTGGTTGGTGTTGTAACCCCCTGGCAGCAAGAGATGTTTTAGACTGTAGCTACTCATGACAAGCTCTGGGTTGTATTTTGCAATGTTCTCTAATCAAGGACGTGTCCTTTTTATTCTCTGTACAGATAATCCAGGGATTTTGGCCAATACTGTTTCTAGCTAGGTGATTGCAGCCGAAATGGAAAGATGAAAGTGGCATTTGATGCTTAAAAAATGTCTTCAGAGGGGACTAGCTAAAGATGGAAGAAGTAGGTTTAACTGCACCTGCTGCTTCAAAGCACATGAAAGCCAGAAGAGATTTCTCCCTGAATGCCTTTCTCCCTCTGTGTGGGCAATTCCAACTGATGAACTAACGCAACTCTCTCTGGAGCTAGCAGGAGTGTGGTGGAGGGGGGGGGGAAAGTAGCTATTAAGGAGGAACTTAAGGCAGACAGTTAAAACTCATTTGCTTTGTGATCTGCTGCTTATGAGCACTTCAGTGTGATGAAAGCCCTTGGAGTCCAGTGGAAGCATTAGGAGCTCACAGTAAACTCCCTTGTTCCTCCCAGCAGCCTTCTGTTGGACCAGGAACTCTAGTACCTGCTGGATGCTTGAGGTAAATAATAAGGAGACAAATCATCTTAAAATCTTCTTCAAGGGCTTCTTTTTCTGTCATTAAAACCCACACAAGCAGAAGATTAATTATTCTAATTCTTTGCAAGCCACCTTTAGATGCCGGTAGCACTTAGGAGAAATGAGGCTCAATTATCCCAGTAATATTCTCTCCCACGTTGCGTAGCCGTCTGGGAGATGGAAAAGGTGCTTGGTATCTAGCATTACCCATCTGCTCTTTACCTAATTAGTGGGGTCTGATGAATGGTTCCACTTCAGTGTGGCTCAGGTGCTGGCGGTGGCAGCAGCCCCAGCCTGGGCAGGCTGGGCAGGTGGGCAGTGCCCTTGCCTTGAGGTGTGATGTCTCCCAGGAAGCTCGGGCAGAACCAGAGTACAGACCCATTTCTGTGGCACTTAAGCTGTTCAGATGAGGATTTGGAGCCCGGGCTGTGACTGGGGGCCGCTCAGATGCGAAGGGCTGCAGTCAGGGATGTTTGCTGCTGCTTTCTCTGCCCATCTGGATGTGCTAACAGCCATACCTGTCCCTAAATTTCTCACTGCTGGGATCTGGCTGGCAGCAAGTAATGGTGGGGTTTTCGCAGTGTGACACTGCTTAAAGTTCCTCCAGGAACCACCAGTCTGGGGTGCAGGACAGACAACTTTGTGCTCACACTTATTTCCAGATTTGCAGCAGAGAGATCATGGCTTCACTTGTGCAGGGAGGCAGACCCGAGGGCTGTAACAGCTCCTCTGGCCTTTCCTGCCCAGGTCCAGGTCTGTTTTGAGAATTGAATGTCCACTAGGGTCTGAAATCTCTCTGAAGTCCCACAGCTAAGCATGGAGATCTCTGCTACGTCGTGTGTTGTGGCTCTCACTCAGTGATCCCACTGCTCTGCTCCCCTGGGGTGAGTCTCCTCTGTCACCTCAAGGAAATGTTTTCTTTACAAGACTCCTGAGCAGAGCCCTTTCCCATCGAGCCAAAATTCAGGAGCACTTAATGTCTTGAGGACAACTGCCAGGATTTTCCCCTGCTAGAGACTTCAGTGCTGAGCTGTGCTTCCCTGTTTGGTATCTGTGACCTCCTGAACTTTCATTCCGGCTGGAGTCGTCATGTTACACAAAACCATCGATCTGTCTAGTACAACTATTGTTGGAAACTTCTTTTTTTGCAGTTAACTGATACGCTGGCTGTAACCAAACTGCTCGAGGATAGAGCTTAATATTCTCAATTGGCACCTCGGCAAGGCTTAGCAGAATGCTGCATTGTGGAACTGGACATTGTGTGTAATCTCCTCTGGCTGCTTTTTTTTTTTTACTGAAACGCTTTAAGCTTACAAATGAAGTATCTCCCACAGTTTCTGTTATGAGATGTACAGATCAGGAGAAGTTGGAATTTAGGAGGGAAATGGAGTTGCAAATGCAATATAGCATCGGGTTTGGTGTCCTATTGTTGAGACATTTACTGTGTCTGACGCTCTGAAGTGTTTCTAGGAAATGTGTCTTTGTTTTTACAGATAAGCAAACCCACATTCTGACCAGCAAAGCTTTTCTGACTTCATGATTGCCTCGCAGTGACTGGCTGATACAGGGTGGGGTGGTGGGATTTTGCAACCTCCCTGCCTGGTCAGGCTATTGACTTGCTATTTGTCTTTGTTTAGCGGGTGTTTAACACATCAAGTGATGGATTCAATCACTTGTTTCTAGCTCGGGCACCGAGCTGTGCGTGCTAACCGTTGCTCTCTGTTTCAGCTGGGAAGGGCTACCCGTGCAGCACGTGTAACATCGTGCTGAACTCCATAGAGCAGTACCAAGCTCACATCAGCGGCTTCAAACACAAGAACCAGTAAGTAACATTCTTGTCTAAGTGTGTTTCCAGCCTCGCTGTTCAAATCGATGGCTTAAACATAGCTCAAGATGCAGTTTTGAATGCTATTTCCAGCAGATGGGCAAGAGAACAGGGTTTGTGCAAGCTTGCTCTGTCCTGAAGCTGATCTGCTCTGGCAGCTCCCTCTGCAGACAGCTCTGGGATGCTGCTGGAGTCGAAGGGCCCTGCAGTTCCTTTTGGTTCTTGATAGTTTGTCTTAGTGTGGCCCTTTGCAGTGAGCCCATCCAGACTGATACACATGAAGCACGATTTCTCTAACAGGTGAGATTTTAATTAAATTAAAGACAGGCCCAGCAGAGATCTGCTTACCGTTCTAATATCTCTTGGGGTTGCTAGTCTTAAAATTTGGCATGTAGTCAGAACACTCCAGAAACCTGGACTATATTCCTGAGCTTGCTCTCGCAGCCGGTGAGTTCAATAATGGCATCCCCTGCATATATTATTAATCTTAAAAAAAAAATTAAGCTGCCAGATGATTAATACCAAAAATACTTGTTTTGGACACTGTCAAAGTTCAGATCTTGGTTTTCAAAGCCTTTGTTCAGAGAGGCTTAGTAATGGGCCTGGCTTGGTTAGAGAGCTTGTTAGAAGAAGGGGATATTAGGAAACCCTACCTGAAGTGAGGACAGGCTCCTGGCCAATTTTCCCACAGAGGACAGGAGGAAAACTGGGATTTCTTGCTCCCTATCTGTGGAATAACAATCACATGGTCTCTGGAGTACTTGATTGGTAGACACGTGCTCCATCCATGTCCCTGGAAAGTTTTGGCTTTCCAGGGCAGTAAATAGCCAGTGTCCTGTTCTAGAACAAGAATACAGAGGATGTTCCCAACACATGTGCAGAAATGTTCCCTTGAGGATGTGGATGTTGTCTGAGTTTTTGCAGCCACACAACTCCCTTTCAGAAAGCTGCTTCTGGATTCAGCCATTCAGTCCTGTTTCAGGCCAGCTTCTGCAGCGTGAGGAGAGCCAGGATACTTGCTTTGTAATGGAAGCCCTTTACCCATCCTGGAGCTGTGCAGTAGCCAGTTCTGCTGTGTAAAGGTGTCTGTTTACACACATGCACAGAGGGCAAGGATGCGCTTGGAAGCTTTTCTGGCAAGTTGTTGACTTGGCTGCAGTAGGCTGTTGCTCCAGTGACAGCCGTGCCTGCTGAGCTGTGATTGCAGCTGGCACATTTCACAGCACTTCTGACATGGTCTCCTTTTTTCCCTTCTCTTCCTCACTCCCTTCGATGTCCAGGATGCCAGGAGCAGTGCCGGTTGTTGGACCCTTCCCGCCACAGCAGTATGTCCGGGAAGAGTCAACTGCCCCAGGAGGCTACAGTTATTTCAGCCAAGACTTCTAGAGCAAGCTGCAGCACTGTTCTTGGAGTTGTTGGTGGCCCAAGAACGCACATGTTTTGCCAGCCCACAATGGTTTCATTATCCCTCTGGATAAGCAAAGCCCTACCCTCCTGTATGCACCCGTTGAGCAGAACGGGGACTGAATCTGTCAGAAAAAGGATCCAGCTGGAAGAGACTTGCTAGACAGCAAATACTTCACTCCCTTAGAGTAGTTTTCATTATGTAATTGCTTCCTGTGAAGGTGGGTGCGGTGTGAGAGGAGGTGTGTATCTGGTATAAGGAGGGCTTGGCAACAGGCTGGTAGTGGCCACCTCCTCCCTCACCAGAGCAAATAATGGACTCCTGCACCTAGAGGGCCAGCGTCCCATGCTCAGAGGTGGCCTTTGCTGGAGGAGAGCTCCTAAGGCATAGCAAGCAGTGCTTATGGGACATGGTGCAGGTTGCAAGCCTAGAATAGGAAACAACCAGCGTGGCATCTCCTTCCACACCTCCTCTGGTCGGGTCTGTGTGCGGAATTTCAGGAGCCGCTGGTTGCCATGGGAGCTGTCGGTGCTGGAGCTGGGTTCTTTGGGTCTGTCTAGCAAGTAGTTTCAACTTCCGCTGTGCAAACTGCTGCTGATGGGAGTGGAGGGCTGCAAGAGGGGTTAGAGCTCCTGGCTTTTCAGGCAGCTCAGCCCTCTGAGGATTTCCACGTGGAAGGAAGTAACTGTTCAGCCTGGTTTCCTATGGAAACAGGCGCACGTGATCATTCACCGTGTGTGTCTTTACCCCCTGTGACTTAAACCAATCTTGGCCCAACTCAGCAGCGGTGGAGATCTCAGATCTGAATGCAGTCAGCAGAGGAAGGCAGGGCAGCGTGAGTTCATCTGTCATTCTGCCAGGGTCTGCATGGAAGTGCAGCATTTTCCCTACTGCCACCAAAATATTCTGGGGGAAGGAGGATTTTAAGGGAAAAGAGCGGGAATAAATCTAGGTGCAGCAGAAAAGTGTAGTAGAACTTGGTCAAATCATGAGCTGACTAAAAAGCAACAAATCTTCTGGAAACCTGCCTTTATTAGTCCATTAGACACTCCTTGCCAGCCCCTCTTTTCAAAAGTTCTTACACATTTGTACCATCCTAGAAAAGGGATGTTCTATATTTCAAACCCAGAAATTAGGGCTGATGGTCTCTTCATGGTGCTAATGTACTAGATCTGTTAGAAAAGGCCCCGGAAGGAAGGACAGGCATCTGAGACTGCTGTGTGTTTTGGACAAGCTTTTTAGATGCTTGGCCTTAAGCTAAGGCCTTGCCTGTGCTCTGCTAGCCCACCATGAGAGCCGTGTGCGTGGGGCTGGCCTCGTGTTCGGTGCCAGTGGTCCGAGTTGGGCACCCCGCGGCTTTGTCCTGGCATCAGCACCTCCATGGGACGGAGACTTCTCTAGTCGCTGGCAAATGTCCTGTTGTTTTCCTTCCACGGGGCAGGAGGATGCAGACGTGGCCCCTCCAAGGACTCCTCTGGCCGGTGGGGCCCGGTGGGGCCACAGAGGCGTGGGCGATGGGCGCAGGCACGCCGCAGTGCCAGGGTGGGCTGAGCCAGGCTGCGGCCTCTCGCCGCACGGCCCCGGCAGCTGCTGGAGGGCGGCCTGGAGCCCTCGAGTCCCAGCGCTGCGTGCCAGGGGAGCAGCTGACGCCTTCACAGGGCTGGGAGCCGGGCTGTAGAAGCACTTCCAAAATCCGGTGTGCGCACTGGTCGGGTTACGCAAGGAGAGAGCGAGCCGGTTGCTAATCCGAGTGCCTGGAGTGAGTGCCTTCCCTTCCCCACTCCAGGCTGCGCGAGAACTTTGTTTTTTCTTCACCCTGCACAGAATCAGCCATCTTCCCTTAGGACAGGCTCCTGCTGGTCTGGGTTCGCCTTCCTAACGTTTTCCAGTCGTGCTGCACTGCTGAGGTCTGACCTTAGTCTCCTGCTACAGAGGGAGTCCTTTTAAAGCTTGCGAGCTGATCAATGAGCAGAAAATTGCGATGAACTGAAGGAAGCATTGTGTGCCTGGTAGCCCTGGACGGCCTCCAGCTCGATCTCTGCTGCTTAGCTCTCGTCCCGCTGTACCAGGGCAGGTGCCCGCTAGATGTGCCGTGCACTGACACCAGGAGGGATCCATTTCCAGCGCTGCCCAGTCCGGTGTGTCACTCCTGTCTGTGTACTGACAGTTTTCCCTTCCCCTGTACACAGTGTTTATGTATCTGCTGTTTCCCTAAGGTGAAGCTCTCCAAATAGAGTGTTTATTACTACTTTTGGGTGCTGTCTCTCTGCTGGAGCCCTTCCTGGGATTTTGCCATACTTCAAAGCAAAGAACAGGATGCAGACACCTTTGAAATATGTGGGTGGGGCAGGAGGCTTGTGTTCCCATCTGCCCTGCTCTCATCCTGCAGCACCCCAAGGTCCAGGTGAAGCCAGTGAGTGCCTTCATCTGCGCTGCTCTGGCAAGCCAGCGTGGCCTTGGGCACACCACAGCCACCAAGATGGGACGGTCTGGGCTGAAAGAGCACTGGCACTTCTGCAAGCTGTTGTGCAGCTTGTGCTGAAAACATCTGTGACTGCTGCAGGATGCTGGGCTGCTCCCTGGCACTGCCGTTGTGGCACAGGAGCAGCATGGTGGCAGGCAGGCTCTGCTGCTCCCCGTTGGAGGGCAGCTCACTCACTGGGTTCCTGACACCAGCTGTCCCACCCGGCACAGCGCAGGGGACCAGCATCACCAGGAGCAGTGCGGGGCCTTGCGCTGGCACTGAGGGTGGCACTGCTGTCAGCCATGCCAGTGGTGCTGGGAGGGACAGGCTGCATCCCCCTCCAGTTGTGCACGGCTCTGCCAGGGCAGTGCAGCTGCCAGCCTGTCCTTTGCTGACCCCTTCCCCACCTCACAACAGAGCTGCGGCATCTGGGAGCCCCAGGCCCATCTGTGGGTGCCAGTGTTCCCTGGGGCAGGTGCAGGGGAGGAGGCAGCAGTCCCAGGGCTGCCTGTGCCCCTGGCACATTGCCTTCCCCAGTGGCAGGA
>NW_008592334.1:0-313 GCF_000691845.1 Merops nubicus | reverse complement strand
CAGGACAGCCACAGCCAGATGGCCCTGTGAGCGATGCTGAGGGCTGCGGTGCTCCTGGTGGGTCCAGGCTGGCCCATCCCTATGCTCCAAGCATGGACTAGGTGGGTGCCAAAATCACTGGTGTCCCCCTCTTGCTGCTGGACTGCTCTTGGCGGGGGCACAGCACCCATGGGCACCTGCAGGCATCACGGGCGGGGAGCTGGAGCTTGGCTATGGGGCCAGAGTCACCCACAGGATGGGGGAGGCCAAGGATGGAGCGTGGCCCTTGTCCCCAGGACACACCCCAATGCCAGTGTACCGCCGGCCCAGTGTC